>NC_056725.1:1787055269-1787127485 GCF_019279795.1 Protopterus annectens | reverse complement strand
TAAGCACAGCTATGGTGAAGGACATCAGATTGTGTAGTATTAGAGCTTGTAATGTACATGTGCAGAAAAGTAGCATTAATCTTGTAGCAATGCCACATGTGAGTCTGCTGACAATACCTCTCACAACTACATAGTTACCACTGATCTGGATGTGGGACAGCAGCCTGAAGCCGGTGAGTATGGGATTGTCCTGTTGTGGCTCACCAGTACCCCAGGCATGTTAAGGTCATGCATTTTACCATGCACACAACTGTTAGTCTTAGCCATATTGTGATATGTGTATGTTCACTTGTGGTGGGGTTAACTGCATTGCATTACAGTGGTCATCACAGGGGCCTATTTGCAGAAATGTAACATATATGTAGCATACCTCACAACCTGTCATTGTAAGACATCTGGACAAAGATTGACAAAATGGAGGGACAAAGGCCCAAAACTAGGGACATATTTTAAAAATTAGTCTTATGCAGCGCATATAAAAGGTGTACACACCCCTGTTATAATGCCAGGTATTTGTGATATAAAAGAATGAGACCACAATAAAACATTTCCAAATTCTTCCAACCTTTAATGTGACCTATAACCTGTACAATTCAATTGGCAAACAGACAAATCTGTTAGGGGAACAATTATAAAAAAGCAAAATGTACAATAAGCCAGATACATAAGCATGCACAGGCTGAAGGTAATACTGTGCTGAAGCAGCTTTTGATATAATTACAGCATTACATTTTCTTGGGTACACACCTGCCATCAATTACAGAGACTCTTTGATTAACACCAAATAATGGTCAGCTGTCCCAGCCAGCTGTCCTACTAGGATTTTCCTGACATTTACTCAGTTGCCTGCTACAGCAACAGCCATGGTTCGCACAGAACTTACAAAGCATCAAAGGAATCCTGTTGTTAAAAGGTATCAGCCCAGAGAAGGGTACAAAACCATTTCAACAGCATTCCATATACCATGGAACACAGTGAAGACAGTCATTAAAAGGTGGTGTAAATATGGGGCAACAGTGACATTGCAAAGAAGTGGACAGCCCTCCAAATGTGATGAAAACATGAGACCAAAACTGGTCAGGGAGGCTGCTAGGAGACCTACAGCAACACTAAAGGAGTTGCAGGAATCTCTGGCAAGTACTGGTTGTGTACTACATGTGACAACAATCTCCCATATTGTCCTCATATCTGGGCTATGGGGTAGGGTTGGAAGATGGAAGCCTTTTCTCACACAGAACAACATCCAGGTCTGGCTAAATTCTCAGGAACAATACATCAGGTCTCCCAAAAGCATGAGGGAAAATGTGTTATGGTGTAATGAGACCAAGGTTGCACTTTTTGGCCACAATTCCAAAAGGTTTGTTTTACGCTATAACAAAACTGTGCATCTCCAAAAGAACACCATCCCCACGGTGAAGCATGGTGATGGTTGTGTCCTGCTTTGGAGTTTCTGTTCATAAGCTGGAAGTGGGTCTTTAGCCAAGGTGGAGGGGATTATGAACCGTTCAAAATACCAGTCCCTTTTGGCCCAAAATCTTCAGGTGGCTGCTAGAAAGCTGTAGATGAAGGGGAATTTCACCCTTCCACACAACAATGACCCAAATCTTACATCCAAATCAATAAAAGAATGGATTCATCCAAAGACAATCAAAGTTTTGGAATGGGCCACCCAGAGTCCACACCTACATCCAATAGAACATTTGTGGGGTGCCCTGATGAGGGCTGTGCACAAGAGATACCCTCACAATCTGACAGAGTTGGAGGGCTTCTGCAAGCGAGAGTGTGCAAATATTGCTAAGGCAAGATGTGCCATGCTGATAGACACCTTCCGAAGAGGACTGACTGCTGTAATTAAACCCAAACATGCTTTAACAAAGTATTAGTGCAAAGACGTGCACACTCATGCAACCAGCCTATTGTACGCATTGCAATTTCTATATGTTACCTCTAACCGATGTGTTTGTTCTTCAATTGGATTGCACAGGTTATAGGTCACATTAAAGGTGGGAAACATTATGACATAATTTATGTGGTCTCATGTCATATATCAGAAAAAACTGGCATGTTAACAGGGGTGTGTGCACTTATTATATCCACTGTAAGCTTACAAAGTTGTTAGAGTAACCAGTTTTGTTTTAACATACATTTACTGCAGGTTTTGAAGTGTGAAACTCATATTATGTCATTAATTAGTGATGTCAGTCCTCAGATCATCCCAGTAATGTGTCATACAAACACAGGATTTATGAGGAACAGACCAAAAATATAAACCACACATCTAGACATTCAGAGAAACTCTGTACAGTTGAGAGGTATGTTCTGTAGGGATTGCCACTGTCCTATATAGGTGAACAGCAATAATGTGTACATGGCTGCAGTGTGTGCTAGGTGAAGGCCCATCATCTACTAACACTACTCACATATCCCAGAGGTCTATATTAGTAGTAACATTGAGTGGAAAGGGCTGCACTGCATGACGTTGATGGCCTGTCCAGAGTGTGTATGTTGTGGTCTGACTGTGTTGTGAATATCACCAGTTGGCTATTGTGAGGTCTGTGTAATGCCTTTGTGCCACCTCCCCTGCATGTGTCTGTGTGTGTCCACATGTATGTGTGTGCGTGTGTGTGTGTGTGTGTGTGTGTGTGTGTGTGTGTGTGTGTGTGTGTGTGTGTGTGTGTGTGTGTGTGTGTGTGTGTGTGTGTGTGCATGTTTGCACATGTATGTGTGTACCAGCAAACCTTATAGTGCAGGTATTAATTTACATATGTTGTTTTCCCCTCACAGGTGGACATGGTGGTTGTGGTTGTCCTGCTCAGAATCTGATGTCATTGTGTCTGCAGACTCTGACAGTGATGGTGGTCATAGTGGGGCACAGGTGGGGTTGTCCATGGCTGAATCTATGCCATCGGTTGGCATCCCATAGTCATACACAATGTCCCCGCACACAGTCACAATGCTGCACACATACCTTATCCCCAGAAGCCAAAGATAATGGAGAGATGGCAGGTGGTGGCATGGAACAGGCTAGTGTGGTGACTATAGCAAGTGTGAGTGTAGACACTAGCTCTAGCCATAGTGCAGGCAGGGTCCCACACAGATGGATGGACAAGCTTGCTCGGAGGAGGATTGCTCCCTTCCAAGCCGCTGTTGCAAGTGCCACAGCAGGTGTCACCAGATGCATGTTTAAGGCTGTCATGGATGCACAGGAACATAGTGAATGCAACACCAGACAAATACTCAGGGTCTTGGATGCAACTCTTCCTGGCTTACTTGGCAACATACATGACCTTGTTGAGGCCACACGTCAAAATACTCAGGTCATGAATACACTGTGGTGTGAGACCTTGTCAATCCTTGACTGTGGAATGTCTGTGTTAGAGCGTATGGTGGGAGATGGGCATCGGCCACATGGACGTAGGTCAGCACCAACATTAGCTGAGAGTCTACGGGGCACTGCACCTTCACACTCCCGTAGTGGTAGTACCACCAGCACTACTGAAGGGGGGTGCTGTCCACACCACAATGGAGCAGGCCGTGGGCAGATAGTCCTGGCCAGTCCCATCAGGGACACAGGTCCAGTAGACAGCAGTCACCATCGGGAAGCAGTACTGAATCTGGCCTTGGGTCTGGTGGTGCCAGTGAGACCCCTAACAGGACCAGTTCCCATGTCCATGGCTGGAGATGATGAACTGTACACCCTGCCATGTATGTTCCACAGCTGTCCAACATACCCCTGTGTGGAGCAGCCATATGGTGTGACTGTCTGCATACAAACACACTCACATCACTGTCACAGCCTGGTCACCTCCAGATACACACATGACACCTCTACATGTCCTATTCATAGAACATTCCTTCAAACACACACACATGATGTCATCTGTATGGCCCAGCCTAGGCCTCTGGCAAAACCACACAACACCCTGTGCATATGATGATACCTGTGCCAGATCCCTGTCATCCATACCACTGATGCAGGGACATGCTGATATGGTTCTGGTGCACAGGGAGAATTAAGCACAGTTTAGCTATGTATTGCCATGTAAGGTACTGTCAGCTGGCATTGTAATGGGTACACTTCAGAGTGTGTGTACCTTTTCAGCCATGATGCATTATTGGTGTTAGTAATGCTGACTGAATGTAGTCTCCCATGCTGTGTTCTGTTTGTGTTCTAGGTGTCTGTGTGTCAACAGGATGTGGGCTTGCAGACATTGGCAATGAGGGTATGGCAGAGTGTTGACACAGCGATCATCTCAGAGCTGAGTTACAGCTGTATATGTACACATTTACCAGGTCTGTGTAACAGTTATTGCATGTTCCACAGAGCTTACAGGGCTCGGGGGTGTATACAGGTAAGTCTATGGTGGTTGAAGCCATCAGCCTTTGTAAAGTGGACAATGATAAGTGTAGTGGGTGGAACACACCTCAGATTGGTAAAACCCACACTCCCAGAGGATATTGTGTTGACCAAACACACAGAGAATACTATTCCCAAACAACACACAGTCACACACACACACACACACACACACACACACACACACACACACACACACACACACACACACACACACACACAGGATCACAGCTGCCAGTGTTGGGTTTGGAACCCCTACACATCTAGTTAGTGGTACTACAATGTTATGTGGTTATTGCAGGTGGCACAGAACTAATAGTGTGAAGACTGTTCCAAGGTACCTGTAAAGTGAATAACATCACATGCCCTTGTTAGGTTTGGCAATGGGGGGTGTACTGGGTGTGGCAGGACTCATTAGACTGTCACCTATGAGTCTACATACTCACAAACACTGTTATACACACCAATGTACACACAATTGCCAGTACTGACATTAGCAGCCCTGCCTATCATGTTATTCAATCCATAATGTTACATAGTTGTTGCTTATATGGCTGAAGAGTGTCTACATATACGTCTATGGTGAATATGAACAGTGTTCTTTGTAAAGTGGACCTTGGGATGTGTACTGGGAGTACCATGGACTAAAAATATAAAACACAACCCCCTAATGCATATAGTTCACACACACACACACACACACACACACACACACACACACACACACACACACACACACACACACACATACACACACACACACACACACACACACACACACACACACACACACACACACACACACACACACACACACACACACACACACACACACCTTTGCCAGGACTGAGATTAAAACTCCTACCAATTTAGTTATTGCTAATACAGTGTTATGCATTTATTGCATGTGCCACAGAGCTTATAATGTGAAGAGTGTCCCACAATTCTTCTAAGGTGAACAACATCACAAGCCCTTGTTAAGTATGGCAATGGGCAGTGTACTGGGAGAGTCAAGCCTCAAAATGCTGTATCTTACAAATATACACACTTACACATTTGCCAGGGCTCAGATTAGTACCCCTATCTATTTAATCTATAGTACTATAGTGTTATGCAGTTACCACACACACCATGGAGCTTATAGGATGAAGAGTGTCCCAAGGTACCTATATAGTGAATAACATCACCAGCCCTTGTAAAGTATGGAAATGGTAGGTGTACTGGGTGAGAAGGGCCTCAAACTACTTTCAACCACATGTTTACACACTCACAAAAACTTTTATACACACTAATGCACACACACACACACATTCGCCAGTACTGAACTCCATAGGTTCATAGGTGTGTACTAGGCAAATGGTCATGGAGCCTTTACAAGCCTAGTCCATAGCACATTTTCTGGCATTGAGCTAAAGTACAGGGTTCTGACACCAGTTGTAGGTCTCAGTGAGGCCTTTCTGCAGGCTGTCAACATCACATGGGGAGGTAATAATGGCACCCATCTTGCAGTCATCTGTGGACATTGTCAGCCAAAGCCCCTTCATGTTGGGCTGAACTTCAGAGGCATAGATACCAAACATGAGGGGACACAGGAGCAAACCTTGTGGGACTCCAATCATGACTGATCAGCAGTCTGACATGGAGTCCGCTGCTTTCACACAGTGGGTTTTATTTGTGAATCTGTTTGCAGGCCACCTAGTGATATAGGGGTTGATGCATAGCTGAGTTTGTTTGTCTATGATTCTTGAGTGGGGAATGGTATCCAAAGATTAGAAGGTCCACCTATTTTATTTATTCCATACTGTTACATAGTTATTGCACATGGCACAGAGCTTATAGGGCTGCAGAGTGTCTACAGCTACCTCTACAGTGGATGACAACAGTGGGCCTTGTAAAGTGGATATTGGGGTGTGTACTCGGTGGACCACAGCAAAAAATTGCAAACCCTGCCCCCCAATGGATATGGTTCTCACCCATGCACACACGCACCACCACAGGACACTGTTTTCTATGTGCACACACACATTTGCCAGGACTGAATTTAGAACCCATACCTATCTAGTTATTGCTACTGCATTGTTATGTATTTATTGCATGTGCCATGGAGTTTATAGGGAGAAGGGTGTCCCAAGGTACTTCTAAAGTGAGGAACATCACCAGCCCTTGTAAAGTGTGGCAATGGGAGATGTACTTGGTGAGAAAGGCCACAAAATACTTTAACTGACAGATATACACACTTACAAACACAAATACACTCACACACACATTTGCCAGGACTGACATTAGAAGCCCTACCTATCTAGTTATTGTTACTTCAGTGTTATGCATTTATCACATGCGCCACAGAACTTATATGGAGAAGGATGTCCCAAGATATTTCAAAGGTGAGGAACATCACCAGACCTTGTAAAGTGTGGTAATGGGAGATGTATTTGGTGAGAAAGGCCACAAAATATTTTACCTCTCAGATATACATACTTACAAGCACAAATATACTCTCACACACATTTGCTAGGACTGAGATTAGAACCCCTACCTATCTAGTTATTGGTATAACAGTGTTATGCATTTATCACATGTGGCACAGTACGTATAGGTATAAGGGTGTCCCAAGGTACTTCTAAGGTGAGGAACATCACCATCCCTTGTAAAGTGTGGCATTGGGAGATGTACTTGGTAAGAAAGGGCACAAAATACTTTACCCAACAGATATAGACACTTACAAACACAATTACACTCACACATTTGCCAGGACTGAGATTAGAGCCCCTCCCTGTCTAGGTTATTTGTACTATAGTGGTATGCAGTTATTGTACATACCACAGAGGTTATAGAGCAGAGGCCAGTCCAGCAATACTTCTACAGTGAATGCCATCAGCATATCTTGTGAAGTAGGGCAATGGGAGGTGTTCTGGGTGGGAATGGAGTAAAACACTTATTCCTACACACCCCACACAACCACTGTTACATATGCCAGGACTGTGATTAGAACCCCTACCTATCTAGTCATTTGTATGATAGTGTTATGCAGTTATCACACATGCTATAGAGCTTACAGGACTGAAGCCTGAGGTGTATTTTCATTGTTGTAATTCCAATACAGACTTCATTTCTGTGAACTGTTGGAAAGCTGATAGATTTGCTGTGAGCAGAGCTGGAATCTATTCCAAACTGATAAGTATACTTTTTGCAACTCAATTTGCACTGTGCTGTATTTATACATGTGCTTATTATTTATAGTGGTGCTGTATTGTTTCTGTCCCTTGTTGTCTCCACTATGTTTCCCACCCACCCTCCCTGTTCTTGTTTTGGTGGTAATCTTGGTGGCTTTGAAACTGCCAGCCCCTCTTGTACATTTATATTTGGATACTCCTTCTGGGCCCATCTCATTTGCTCACTCAACTGAGTATTCTGATTTCAGGCACTCCTACTTTGTGCAAAGAGAGCATTTGGGAAGGACAACCCCTGTAGCCTCTTAATCCTGCTCTGTTCCCTCCCTCAAAAAAAAAAAAAAAATATATATATATATATATATATATATATATATATATATATATATATATATATACTTTATTCAGCTGTTCTTACTGTAACTGTCTTAGTTGCTGTTCTGCGTGCTATCTGTTCAGTCACTCTTACTTATTACTGCTTGTTAATAGCCTACTAATTTAATGCCTTCTGCACTTGTTTTTTAGTTATTTGTTAATTTAATTGCATTTAATTAAACTGCATTTGCCGTAATATTGCTACACATTTGTGCTAGCCTGCACTACATTTGAATTGTATATACTGCTGTTTTAGCTGCTTTTTTGTAAAAAAAAAATTCTAAGCTTGTTTCCTGCCTTTCCTGTAACTAGTCTAGTCCACCAGGACAGTTTGTAAGCTCCTGAGCCCCCCAAGCCTTTCTGTGTTAGAGGAAAGCCTTCTAGCTTATCAGTGGGAATGGTAAGCACTAGGTAGCCTGTCTACCACAGGAGAAGTTTCTGGCCCAGAAATTATAGTTTTTGGCTGTTTGGGAAGCTTTTCCATCTCTTTCAACCTTCCGATTTAAAAGCTTGTCTTTGCACTTGTTTCCTGCCTTTCTTGTTACTAGTCTAGTCCAGGTACAGATTTGCTGTATCCAGGACTCTTTGTAAACTTCTGAGCCCCCCAATCCTTTCTGTGTTGGAGGGAAGCCTTCCAGCTTATCAATGGGAGTGGTAAGCATTAGGTAGCCTATCTACCACAAGAGGAGTGGTCTCTGGCCCAGACCTTATAGCTATTGGCCATTTTGAGCAGTTTTTTCCCATCTTTTTCAACCTTCTGGTTTAAAAGCCACATTTACGCTTGTTTCCTGCCTTCCCTGAAACTACTCTAGTCCAGATACAGACTTGCTGTATCCAAGATTGTTGGTAAGCTTCTGAGCCCCCCAAGCCTTCCTGTGTTGGAGGGAAGCCTTCTAGCTTATCAGTTGGAGTGGTAAGCACTAGGTAGCCTATCTACCACAAGAGGAGTGGCTCCTGGTCCAGAACTTGTACCTTATTGGCCATTTGAGCAGTTTTTTTCCCATCTTTTTCAACTTTCTGGTTTAAAAGCCACATTTACACTTGTTTCCTGCCTTCCATGAAACTAGTCTAGTCCAGATACAGACTTGCTGTAAGTGGTTTTGGCCCATGCATTGTAGTTTATTGGCTGTTTAGGCAGTTTTCCATCTCTTTCAACTTGCTGGCTTAAAAGCCTGTGTTTGTGCTTGTTCCCTGCCTTTCCTGTAACTGGTCTAGTCCAGGTACAGATTTGCTGTATCCAGGACTATTTGTAAGCTTCTGAGCCCCCCAAGTCTTTCTGTGTTGGAGGGAAGCCTTCTAGCTTATCAGTGGGAGTGGTAAGCATTAGGTAGCCTATCTACCACAAGAGGAGTGGTTCCTGGCCCAGAAATTGTAGGTATTGGCCATTTGGGCAGTTTTTTTCCCATCTCTTTCAACTTTCTGGTTTGAAAGCCGCACTTGCACTTCTTTCCTGCCTTTCCTGTAACTAGCCTAGTCCAGATACAGAGTTGCTATATCTAGGATTGTTGGTAAGCTTCTGAGCCCCCCAAGCCTTTGTGTTGGAGTGGAGCCTTCTAGCTTATCAGTGGGAGTGGTAAGTACTAGGTAGCCTGTCTACCACAAGAGGAGTGGTTCTTGGCCCAGGAACTGTAGTTTATTGATCATTTGGGAAGCTGTCCATCTCTTTCAACTTTCTGGTTTAAAAGACCACATTTGTGCTTGTTTCCCATTGTTCCTGTAACTATCCTACTGGAAAGCACTAGAAAGCCTTAAACTGATACAAGCCTTCTAGCTTAAAAGAGAGTCTTTGGAGTGATTAAGTATCAGTTTTCTGTATTGTCTTGCTGTAATTGTTTTCTGCCTAAATGCTGATTTTCCATCACTTATTTTGATTTAAAAGATTGTTTTTTTCCCATATCGTACTTATTTGACTGCCTGCACTTTTAAAAAGTCATTTTTTTGTTTAAATAATTTGTTTAACTGTTGTAGGCTACACACTAAAGTACGATAGCCTTTTCTGATCGCTTGTATTCATTTAAAGCTGTTTTAAGTGTACTTTTTATTTTTTTTGCTTTATCTTTTCAAAAAAAAAAAAAAAAAAAAACATTCCTTGTTTCCCACCCTTCTAAGCTAGTATAGTCCAGTTTTCAGGCTAGTGCTGAATTCAGGGCTGTGTTACAAGTTTCTGAGTTGCCCATACCTTACTTGGATATAGGGAAGTTTCTCTGTTCACCTGTGAGAGAGGGGAAACTTTGAGCAGCCATCTGTCCCTGGAGGAGTGGTTCCAGCCCAGAAGTTAGTAGTTTAAAAACCGTGTTTGCACGGTTTTGTGCGCCAGGTAGCACCGGTTAGCTACAGTTAAATTATTCTCGGCTCCACTAAGTTTCCTCTTCAGTATTTCCCTTGAAACTAGTCTCTCAACTTAAGCACTCAAAAAGCATCCTACAGCCCAGCACTTGCTCAGACCTAATAGCAAGCACTAATATACCCTGACACTTGATTGCCCAGCAGGGCAAGGCTCTTTATCCACCCCTCACCAACCAAGCAACTAAGCAGCTCACCCTACTATTCAGGTATGACCAAAGGGCAACTTCAGGTGTACTCTCCAGTCCAGCCGGTGAACCTGGGTATCCTGAGGCAATGTTACAACTGCCGCATGTTCACAGACAACCCTCTCCTCCTACCACAAAACACTAACATATGTGAGAGATGCAATTATATAGCCAAACTGGAGGCTAAGGTCTCTCCACCCAAGACTGGAACAGACAGTCATGAGGAGAAGGATAACAGTTGCACCACACCTCCAGCCTCACATAGACCTACTAAAATAGCACTGGCAAAAAATACACATAAATACACTAAATCATACTCGGAAGCTCTAAATAAAAACCTGCAAAAGCATCCAAGAGCTCCAAAGCAGACACCCAAAAAACCTGCACCTCCCGTCACAAACCAGACAACACATAAAACACAAAATCAATGTGCCACACAATCACAGCCCTTAAGGCAAAATAACACACCAAACACACTAGTAATAGTTGACTCTACAGTCAGGCACACTGACATCCCACTCACTAGGCTGGACAAGGAGAAGGTTACTGTTAGCTGCCTGTCGGGAGCCAGAATCCACCACATAACACAAGCACTCAGGTCACTCCAGAACAAGTACAAATATGACTCTGTCATTGTTCATGTTGGTGTGAATGACCTGAGACATACCTCCCTGGACTACATGAAAAGAGACATGGAAGAGCTCTCTGATCATGTAGCCCAGGCAGGTATGACCCTTACCCTGAGTAGCATCCTGCCCTCACCAAGAATGATACCTCAGCATAAAGAAAAAAATGATCAATTTCAACAATTGGCTAAGCTTCTGGTGTCATTCAGTGTCTGTCAGTCTGGGACGACATACTCGACAAGTCACGTTGCTTCGCAAGAGACGGCTTGCACCTGTCACCCTTAGGCTTTCAAATACTGGCCAAGGCTCTTGCTGCCCTCATAGTGCCTTTTTTAGGCAAGGCTCAAAAGTCAAACCCACCTCCATAAACAGCACAAATAAAAAAATGAGGGTTATGCTACTCAACGCCAGGAGTTTAAATGTCAAAATGCATGCGCTCGAAGCACTCCTCAGTATGGAGAACGTCGACATCTGCACAGTAACTGAAACCTGGTTCAAAGCTCCAGAGATCACTCCAGCACTACCGGGTTACAACTCATACCACACATTTTGGCCACAGAACAAGGACCGAAACAGAAAAGGAGGGGGTGTATCCATAATCATCAAGGATACCTACACCTCCAGGTTAGTGGTGCAGCATGATACCTCTGAGATCATCCATGTGCAACTAACATCGGGCAAATCTGAAATGCAAATTGTGGCCTGCTACAGATCATCCTCCATGACCCAGGACCACCACTTTGCCTTTCTGGAGACACTGGAAAACATGGAGGTCCTACCTAATACCCTGATATTGGGCGATTTCAATTACCCTACCATTAACTGGGAAAACTACTTGAGTACAAACTCCCAGGCTCAGCGCTTCCTGGAATTTATCAATTCAAACACCCTGGATCAGCTGGTAAAATCCCCTACCAGAGGTGAAAACATATTGGACCTGGTCATCACCAACATGGGTGACAGGTGTTCCGCACCGGAGGTCAACCTGTCACTGGTTAGATCAGACCATAAACTAATCACTCTGGATGTCCACACTCCACCACCACCCCAACCAAGGAAACCACAGTGAAAAACGTTTCTAAAGCAAACTTCACCTTACTTAAGATAGAGGTGGTAAGTTTCACAGCCCCCACGCTAAAGGATAACGCTGCCCAAGATGCAGAATCCTTTACAAATGCACTCTATGAGCACCTACAAGGATGCATGGATCATGCCATCCCTAGCAAAACCAAGACTCACTCCCCTAAGAGAAAGAAACCAGTCTGGTGGACCCCTGCCATAAACAGGTTATACAATAAAAGGAGGAAACTAGCTCAGAAAAAAAAATAATCCCAAGAAGGAAAGACATCCTTGATCAGTATCAGTAAGAAACTAAGGTCCCTCATAAAATCATCCAAGACTAACTTCGAAAGAAAAATAGCCAATGATTCAAAAGATAACCACAAAGCCTTCTTTAGCTATGTAAGAATCTAAGTGGCAACTCACAGATATGCTCTGAGCTAGTGCAAAATAGCACAAAATATACTGAACCTACTGATATTGCCAACATACTGGCAGATAAATTCAGTGCAAACTTCACCCCCCTCTCACCTCCAAAAGGGCCCACAACAATACCAGAAAAGTATAGTGTCCCAGAAATCACAGACGCACAGGTGAAAATAGTCCTTTCAAAAGCCAAAAACACAGCATCAGTGAGGCCAGATGGTGTCCCAGGATGTGTCTTGCACGAACTACAGAATGAACTAACCCCCCTCCCACCTAATCACGCTGTTCAACTTCAGCCTCTCCACAGGCTACATGCCCATAGAATGGTGCACAGCAATGGTTATTCCATTCCACAAAGGAGGAGCCACAACTTACCCTGGTAACTATCGCTCCATAAGCCTGACTAGCCTGGTCTGCAAGGCTATGGAGCGTATCATCATGGAACTCATTAACAAAGACATTGGGAACCACCAAACACTTGACCCAACCCAGTCTGGCTTTGTTAAGTGCACATCATGCCTACTAAACCTGGTTGACTTCTTTGAGACAGTCACCAAGGCCATAGATGAGGGAAAAGTGGTTCACACAGCCTACCTTGACCTCGCCAAGGCGTTCACCACCATTTCTCACTCAGGTATTATAGAAAAACTCACCAGCCTGAACATAAACCCCTAAGTCACAAGATGGGTTGCCAACTGACTTACAGACAGAGCTCACGCGGTAAGAATAGCAGGCTCCAGGTCTGTCTCTAAACCAGTCACAAGTGGTGTCCCGCAAGGCTCAGTCCTGGGACCCCTACTGTTTGGCATGTACTTCTCAGAAGTACAGGCAAACACAAGAAGACTATGGCTAACTAAGTTCGCCGATGACTGCAAACTGGGAGCCATAATTGACTCTCTGGCTGACAGGGACATCCTACAAAAAGGCCTTACTGAGACGGGACACCTGGTGTCAAAGTCATGGCCTCAAGCTAAATGCCAAAAAATGCATAGTCATCCCATTTGGGAAAAACAAAACACCCATGAATTACCACATAGGTGGCAGCCCCCTTAATACAGAAGAGGTAATAAGAGATCTGGGGACCCAGGTAGGTAGTAATCTCTCCTTTGACAATCATATTGCCAAAGTAGTTAGGAAATCCTTCTATGTGGCCCATCTAATTACTAAAGTGTTCGCATCTAGAAATAAAGAGGTTATAGTGCCCCTCTACACATCACTCATCAGACCCATCATAGAGTACAGTGCCCCATTTGGGATGTACCTCACAAGACACTTCCAACAGCTGAAAAGACCACAAAAGTACCTCACCAAGAGGATTACTGGCCTCAAACATATGTCTACATAGGACATATGTTTGAGGATTACTGGCCTCAAACATATGTCCTATGCAGACCGACTGAAAAAACTCCGGCTGTACTCAGTGGCATATCGCTTACTTAGAGTTGATATCTGCCTGACTTACAAAGCCATGTCCAACTCAGAATTGATGGACATGCTCCACCTAAAGAAATCCAAGTCACTGCGAGCCACACAGTCTAGTGAGCTAAATCTCACCACAACAATAAATAGAACATGCTGGAGGAATAGATTCCTGTCACAGAGACTCCCAATGCTTGGAACAAAATTCCTATCTACATTAGGCAGAGCTCCACACTAACACTCTTCAAGAGAAACCTTGACAAGTGGATGGGTAACAGAAAATACACTCCTGGGATCACTTCATTGGCTCTGCTTGACAGAGGCTCAGTTAATTAATCAATGGTATGTCGAAAGCCGACACACTCTTGCTAGGCTTATAAATGCCCTCGAGCAGATAGCCTAGTACCTACCTATGAACCTATAAAGGTACTTCTGAGGTGAATGACATTAGCAGATCTTGTAAAGTAGTGTAATGGGAAGTGTACTGGGTGGGTAATGCATCATAATACTTTGACCTACAGACACACACACATACACACACACACACACACACACACATATATATATATATATATATATATATATATATATATATATATATATATATATATATATATATATATATATATATATATATACAAAGGTACTTGATGTGATATTACAACCCCCACCTCGGTACCATCAGACAATGAAACTCATCTTCATGCTGGCACATGCCAACTGGTATGTAACTGTCTGCAGCAGGACATCAATCTCTGCCATTCAGTGTATCCCTTTGTATAACTCACTCTCTGTGTGTGTCTCCCTGTGTGTTTCACTCTATCACTGTCTGTCTCTCCCTTCCCCATGTCTATGTGTGTGTATGCTTAACATATTGTAAAATGTTGCCCATATATATGTGTGTGTATCACATGCAACAAATGCAGATATACTACATATGTGCCACCTACAGCTGGTTGTGGGTAATCCTGTCTGATGGGTGTGTGTGGAGACAGTTTGCTTTACATAACTGTGTGTATGCAAAGACATTTGCACAATACAGCGATATATGATCCAATGTGGTTTCAGACATGGGCTTCACTTTTCTAAGTGTAGGAGCATGCTCAGTATGACCTTCTATACTAAGTGTGGGAATCCATTCCAGGGATAGTTGTACTCCAGTCCAGGGTGTTGTGTGCTACAGCCATGCCTTGTAACCTGTTTGTGCAAGATATCTGGAGATAGGCTGCCAATATGAGGAAACAATGGCCCAAACATAGGGGGGTACATAACTATTGCTCTTATCAATGTATGAGTTGCTTGAGTTACAGGGTTTGTTTTAGCAGAGATTATCTGACATATGTAATGTTTGACACTGTACTGTATTGAGTCATTACCCACTGACAGATATAATCAGATCATTACAGTTATTTACCAGAGAAATACCAGATGAATGATGCACAGACCTATATTATGAAGTGATGGCTAGACCTTCTTGCACAATCTGGCCAGTTGGGAGGTGTGGCTACAGCCAATTGACTGATGAAGCTATGTAAAAGGTTCAGCACCTTGGTGATATATTGGTTGGGAATCCCCTGATTATGCAGTATTCTTCTTACCTGAAAGGTCATATCCTGGTGAAGCCATACCTGTCAACTGAACAGATTCTCACAGATTATCCAGATTCTTGCCTCATATATCCGGTTAGCTTCCCTTAACATTGTGGTTTTCTAGCACATTTGTTGCAAATCACTCAGGATTGCAGTCAGGGAATAATGACAGAACATTAGAGTTTCAGACTTCACACTCTTCATTACATCCATGCTACTACACACCCCTCTGTCATTCTATCCACTTTCTAACATTATGAGAGCAATATTTCAAATGTGTCCCTATAGTTGAGCCTTTACCCCACCATTATGTACAGCTTTGTCCAGATTTCTTACTTTACAAGGTTGAGAGATATGCTAATAGCATTTAGCAGCATGGCCTTACATTTGCATTTTGTTGACTGTGTTATGTTGGTAGTATGGACCCCATGACATTCTCTACAAAGGCACTATGGGTGAGACATGGGCTTTTGCCAGAGGCCCGTAAGCTATGTGAGACTGATGCAGGCCATCTGTGGCAAGGCAGTGCGTTCTGTCACTCATATGTTCCCAGGCTGCCAGGCAGTGGACTTCCCTGGGGTGACAATGGTAAGTGACAGAATGCACTGCTGTGCTACTAGGCACTATACCTCTCTACGTATGTGAGCCAGACATCTGGACAAAGCCATGAGTAATGGGGTGACAAAGGCCTAAATATACAGACCATTGTAACTATTGGCCTTACAAACCTGGAAGGGTGATACAATAACAGATTTTGCATTAGCATGTATTTTTCTATAGGGTATGGGGTCTGAGACACTACAATCCATCATTATTTTCTGACTTTAGACTTTCATGGTTTGCCAATGATTTGCCAGACAACACCACTATTTTGGAATAAAGACACCACAAATATGATGTAAACCTCTGTACATTCTGCAGAAGGTCTGTACAGTTGGAAGGTATGGTAGGCACTGTGTAGGTTACTCCAACCTGTGTACTGTTCCTACATGTGGCCCCCTGTACATGACCTGTCCAGCTTCCCAGCAGTAATGGATATTGACATCTGGACAGTGTATACAACTCCCACCATAGGTGTAGCTGACATGCAAAATAGTTGGCACTGCATTTCGTGGAACATGGCCCTGTCTACCATAGTACTTTACCTGGGCCACTAGGACACAACAGCCATGAGAAATTGCTGGCAACATCCTGACTGTATTCCCCACACATATGCATAGCTCATTGACCCCTGCATATTGTGGACATGCAACAAGTTATCGTGTTGATTGGAACAGCCCTGGCAATGTGTCCTCTGCTGCTATTATCCTACAAACTTGCATGTTACTGCATTTCTATGGGAATATGGGTGGGGGCACACCTGTCAATGGTACACATTTGCACAGAATGTGCTGATATTGGCTTTACATTTTGGTTCCATTTAGCATAGCACAGTATTGTGCCCTGTGTTGGAGAGTAGAGGCATATCACTAGAGACCATAGGTTAGATTGTAATGCCATACAATTGAGTTATAGACTTCTTATCCTTCAGAGCCTTACTGCAAATGCAAGGCCTGCTGTGATATCACTGTGTAAGTCTGTCATCATTGGCACCATTTGTGGACCTTTGCCAGGCATTCCTTTATGGTTTTCTATGTCTGACTTGCTGTGTGAGTCTGTGAGGTGAGTATGGGATCCCCACAGTGACATCCATGCATGTGACATATGACCCCCCTTAGTTGGCCCCCCACTTATACTGCAGTGGGATTTGTCACATTTGAATGATAATGCTTAGTTTGGGGAAGCCAGTATTGTGTAGACATTTCCTGGTGTCCCACATAGCTGTCGGTTGTCTGCTGCTATCCCAGTAGGCCACCCCATTCCCTTGCATGCATGCAGAATTACCATAGATATGCTACCAAAACATACTAATCCATTCATTTATTGTTAAGAAGACTGACTTACCTTGTGCCTCTGTCAGTTGTGAAGACAGTGATTGAGGGCTGCCAATGTTGGATGCACACAGTACACTGCCTATAAATGGTAAGTTACAGGTAATGTGATGTGTGTGTCATCCATTTTACTGTGTGTGTGAGTCAGAGAGAGGTGTCAGTCCATGGGTCCCTATAGTGTCAGTGTGTGTGCTATGTGTTGCCTCTTTGCCAAGGCCTGGGCATACTGGGCATGCCTCCATCTGCCTACAGAAGCAGGCTCAGGGGCATCCTCCTTTGAGTCCCTCTGTGCCTGTGGGGACCTTGGCAATGGTGGGGGGGCTGTGTGGCCCTTCCCCATGCTGCTCCTGCTGCAGCTGTTTCCACAGGGTCATATTGTTTGCCATGGCACATACTATGAAGATGTGTGCATATGTGGCTGGAGAATACTGCAAGGCTCCACCAGATATGTCAAGGCAGTGGAACCGTGACTTGATCATCCCAAATACACGTTCTATAATGATCCTGGTTTGTGCGTGTGCCTCATTATGGCATTCTTGATTGGGTGTATGTGCATTTCTGATGGGTGTCATCATCCATGGCTCTAGTGCATAGCCAGCATTCCCCACCAGATGACCATACGGGATGTCCCCCCTGGCAAATGTCTGGTACAGCTGTGATGAATGCCAGATATGGGAGTCATGATAGCTTCCAGGGCTGCCAGCACACACACTGATGATAATGTCTTGGGCATTGCTTATGATCTGGCAGTTTATGGAGGGGAAGCCCTTGTGTTTTTTGTAGACCCTACCCTCTTCACCAGGTGGTGCTTTTATGTGGATGTGCATGCAGTCTATCACACCCAGTACCTCCAGGTATTCTGCTACATGATGGAAGAGACGGATATTGCTGGTCCTCTCCTCACAGGTGTTGAGGAAGTAAATGTGATCACTGGCATGTGGTAGGATGGCATCCAGGAACTGGTGGAGTACCCCGGATGCAGATGCCTGTGAGACCCCCATGATGTCCCCATTAGGTCTTTGGAAAGTACCAGTAGCTAGTATTCTTAAGGCTACACATACATTGGTATCCACTGGGATGGGTTCCCCTCTTTTGGCTCTGGGTCTGAGTTGAGGTTGGCACAGCTCAATGATTTGATGAAGTATGTCTCTGTCCACCCTGTAGTGCTTTACTATCTCCAGATCATGTAGCCCCTGGCAAGTTACCCTAGGTCTGAACACTCTTCTCCTCCTCCTTGGTGTGTGGCAGTTGTCAGCATTATCCTCCTCACCACCCTCAGCCTCTAGCCCATACTGATGGATCAAAGCAATGGCAGCCCCTAACATTTTTTTCAGTTAAAATTCTGCATGTGTACATCAATGGTGCAGAGTTTGTGGGAAAAAAACAGACTGTAAGGTGTTTGCATAGTTTATACTGTTGTAATGAAGATGCCGCCTGCATGATTGGCTGACTATGATACATTCCACCTGCCAGCTATGTTATTTGTACTTGATTGCTTTTATTCTGCTATTTCCATTTTTTCTTTTGTCCCCTTCCCATTTCCACCCCTTTTATGCCCCGAGGCGAGCCACGCAAATCTGGTTCCCAAATGTAAACAGTCCTGCTATTTCTGGGTTTTTTTTGTTTTTGTTTTAGACCCGGTGCGTGCTGTGCAAACCCATTTAGCTAAGGTAAACAACGAGGAATGGCCCTCCCCTGAACATGAACATGCTTTTCATTTCAAGGAAGATGTCAATACAGCCTCAGACACACCCCCTTGCTTAGCTGTGCTTAGCAAAGCTCAAATGTGAGCCATGGAGCTCCAATGTGCTTACACCAATCATGACACACCCCATTTTTACATCTGCTGCTCCTCCTGCTTACACCACTGGCTTATAGCACCTACATGGTTAAGTGCAGTTTGGCACATGTGTCTTCTTTTTGTGATTCAGTAAATTTCACACATTAGCATACCCCACTGCCTTAGTTCCTAGTTACAGCACTACCCCAGAGACTTTCCCCTTAGCAACCACTGTTCCCTGCTATTGTTTTGATTCTGCATGCCATAGACTATAATGGCAAAATGCAGATTTCACATAAAATTGCCTTTTCGTATTTTTTTAAATTTTTGGCATGATTCCTTTTGCGTGTCGATGCCCTATGCATAAACGTCTGAGATCGACAAAAAAAAATTTATGTTCATAATTTTGCAACACTTTTCCATGCCAATGGACATATATTTGGCCATTGGCATGCCTAAGGATTAGAATACATGCTTTACTTTGAGCTGACATGCCTCTGTTTTGATTTTTGCAGAAATGTATTCAGATGGTAGCCAAATACATTTCTGCATGCTACACTATTTTGCCATGGATGTCTGCCTGCTTGCTAGATTGCTAGTTGACCTCATTTGCATGGTTTTCAACAGCAAATGCAGTCATTCGCATAATCCAGTTGTGTCCATGGCAGAATAGTGTTGCCAGGCTCGTGCACATCCCCAGGCTTGTTTACTGGATCACTCGGTGGCCATATTCTGTGCAGGAATGGGTATACTATTCCTGCATGGAAATTTTAGCTTAGTGAATCCCAGAGTCTGTTTTACTATGACTTAGAAAATTTGGTTTAAGAACCGAAAGAATACTACCACTATAAAAATAGTTTGCGCTGAAGAGTCTGCTATTTATACTTCTTTCATAACCCCTATGGTTCCAAAGATATGAACATTTGTTTAAAATGTGAGGACATAATTTGATTCTGACAAAAGGTTTAAGCTCTACCAATTGGAAGTTACAGTGCAAACTCCTTGAGTTATATTGGACTGAATGAGTCAACAAACCTCACATATCTTCCCAACATACTTCTCTGATAAATATGCAGACAATGCTATGCTCATTTGCTCAGCAGACAGTCTCCCTTGTGTACAGACCCTTACGCAAGATGCCTTCATCTCCTTCAAAAGTTGGCTAACTGACCATCAACTACTCTTCAAAAAAAAATCTTACTATTTCCTAAGTCCCTAACAAAGAGAGCTTCAAAATTTCATCATTAAATAGCACCATTATAGAAATTGTTTCACATACCAAATGACTAGGTGTAATAATTATTGACAACCAAGTTAAATTTGACCTACATTTCTAAATTCCATTAAAAATACACCAAATGCTTGAGAATGCTTTATACATCAAAGACATTTCTTACCAACCCACCCAGAGCTACACTTGCTAGTTCATATCTTCTTCTTTCCTTACTCTGTGCTTCTCGTATTATTACCAATCTACAGGCCAATCAGACATCAAAATTAGAACTATAATATAATAAAGTGGTTAGGTTTGCAGCCACTCAGCCAAGCAGTTCCCATCATTGTATTGCATCCATATCCTTAAACTAGCTCCAGCTATCTCTATATCTCAAATATACCCAACTTCTCCACACACACAAAATGACATATAACCCATTAACTTGTCTTGCTGCTAGCTCTACTCTTAATCTCTACCT
Organism: Protopterus annectens; assembly: GCF_019279795.1. NCBI lineage: Eukaryota > Metazoa > Chordata > Ceratodontiformes > Protopteridae > Protopterus > Protopterus annectens. The sequence goes on along the minus strand of NC_056725.1, from coordinate 1,787,106,528 downwards.
ACCTAACCACCCCCTTCATTCCTCCTTACAATTTAAAACCCAAAAATCCATCAGACACTTTATACACTCAAACTCAGTAGGCAAAGCTTGGAAGAATAAGCCAATGGACATTATTGTGATATCTAGCACTCATTTGTTTAAACACAAGGTAAACACTTTATCATCCAATCCCGGCTCTGTACTTGCATCACACCAGGCTGCACATCATTCTTTCTCTTCTACTCGTCACCTTCTCTTCTTTCTCTTCCTCTTTTACTCTCCTTCTCTTCTCCTCTCATCTTCCAATCACTCTTCCCATATTTCAGACTCTCCAATATCTTCTCCATCTTCTTTAATAATGACTTGTCTGCAAAACCCCATCTTAGCTCTCTTCCATAATCAAGCAAGCAAGCTCTCAAATTTTAATAGCTGTAGAAATACAATAATGCAACCGGCTTACAGAAAACCATAAATACAAAATGCAAATGTTGTACTGTTTCTTCTGCCACCTTGTTTGTATTATGTAAATATTGCCCTGTTGTAACTTATGTCATCACACTTTACAGATTGTGTATAACTGTACATGTAGTAAATGTCCAGTTATTGTAACTTTTCCCTCAGGGCCTCCAATGAAAATAGGTTTTATACCCAGTTGGATTTTCTTAGTAAACAAATGTCAAATAAATAATATGTCAAATAAAATAAATAATGGGAAATCACAAAGATAAAAAAGTTAAGTTTCTTTCCTTTTCCCCAAAACACTATTAATGCACTTGGCTTATTTTCAGGAAATATGAATATATCTATCTATCAGGTTCATTCTCAGGAAATATGCATCTGTCTGTCCATCTATGTATCTATCTATCTATCTATCTATCTATCTATCTATCTATCTATCTATCTATCTATCTATCCCTATACATGCAGTCTTCTGATTGTATTTCTGAATGGCAGTGTTACATATATGTCTGGGACGTCTAATACTCAGAATGCTCTATGTTCAGCAAACTCTATGACTAGTTTCCTTGCAAATATGTATTTATTTATACCACTGAGACTCAAATTATACTATATGGGTCTTCCCCTGAAACCCTTTTGAGTGAGATATTTATTTGTTGACCACCGTGGACAGCATCTTAACCATGCAGTAGAATCTATGCACCTTATAATTCAGTTCGACCCAATCCTAACCTTCAGTTATTTAAGAATCAGATCACTCACAGCATCTAGAATTGACTGATATCATCCTATCAAGTAACTATTCTGCTCACCTCAGTAGTAAAGCCATCTGTTGGGACTGGATCTCTTTGTCCTTGGACTTCATGGAAATGTAAAGAAACATTAATCTGTGTTGAACTTGATGTGTCACTTAGTTTGACATTTTAATCCTTATTACAACTGTTTACTTCTTAACAAAGTTAATTGATTACCTGTTACTTCAGTGATATACCTCCTCCTAAGATCCTTGTTGAACAAACTGTTATGAGAAGAGTATTGCTTGGTGTTTAAGCTAATGTCGGTGCTCCTCCTTGTATGCTTTCATTTCTCAGGTTGGAAGTGTTATTTTACATGATAGGTCTTGTGCCAGCTTTCACATAAATGAGATGCTTTCTCTAAGTTAAGGCTGTGCTGGCACCACACTACTATGATATTCCAGAGCCTCCAATATTTAAAGACATTATATTAACCCTAGAAGTCATAGCATGCATGACTCAAGCCAAGTAACTTTTGAATATCTGCCTTTACTTGCTAAGACACTACTTCACATAGACATTTTATCTTAGAATGTTTATTCAGCAGTTTATTCATGTGGTTATCATCTATGGCAGATGCTTTCTAAATATCATGATATGCATCTCCTGTACGCTTCTCCTGCTTATGAAATGTAAATAAGTAGAATCAACCAGTAAAAGATTTTGTATAATTTCTTTCTGCAGTGGTTCATTTTCATTTACCTCTGAACTACAATATATACAATTAGTAAGTTGCTTTGTCTTCTAGACAGCTTTGTAGGTTATAGGCATGGATGAGCCTACCAAATTACATTAAACAAGCACTAGTTTAGATATTTTTAAGACCAACCTGGACACATATTATGGGAACAACTGTTTTGGTATATTGGCAGGCTAGAAGGACATTAATGCCCTTGCTTGAAATATTTGTTTGCATGGATGTATATAGGCTTTGGTTCTGACTATGCCCCACATGACCCGAGCTCATTTAGCTGCCTCAGAGATGGAAGAACTGGCAGGGTAGGGACAGAATGAGTGGCTAGCACTGGCTCCTTCTTCCTAGAGGGAGGGTATTGGAAGGTTTCTGGTGCAAGAGCTCCATCTGTAGGAAGGCTTGAGACTGCAGGAATTGCAACAAGGGACACTGGGGAGCAAGCAGGGAATTGCTGGTGTGCAGAAGTACACAGATGCAGTGGGGCCAGCATACTGTGCATAACAACATGTCTCTGGCCAACAGTGAGAGGTGTTAGGAACATGCAACATGTCTCCAAACCCCTGCTACATGATGTCCATAACACATGACAGTTTGCCTCTCCTAGTAGTGCCCTAGATTAGGGTTGGAGGGAATGAATGGGTCAGCTGGGAATAGTGTCTTGATGGCTCAATGGCAGAAGGAAGTCAAAGAAGTTGTTCTACCTATTATCTATTTATGCAGCATTTCTTCACTGGTTGAAAATGGTCCTTGGATGGGCCAACCCACCCCCAATTAAAAAATATATATAAAATATGTACATAGAACTCCACATCTGTGCTCAGAAAATATTAGTGAAAGTGTTACATTTGGCAGGCTGATAGCATACTTAATTCTTTCTATTGGCGATCAGCAACTTGGATTTGTTTAATGGAATTCTTTACCAGTCCAAATTGTTCTTAATCTACAGCTAAGTCACTAACAATATGCATAAATATGTTCAGCACCTTGACTTCTCTGAGGACTTTGATTCCACATCTTACAGAAGCATTCAGAACAAGTTGTATTATGTATAAACTTTCTGATCATTTTTAAGGAAGCAAAGAAATGAATAAACAAAATTTGGCTTGTCTGAACTAGATAATGCTTGTACTGGGACCTTTTGGTGAGTATTACTCTGCAGTGATCTGATTTGACTAATAAGGGTTTGACAAAACAGAGAGAGCAGACTGAGGCCATTCTTGTGAGGACAAGATTGAATATGTTGATGCCTCTAGTGGCTGAGGGTATTATCTGACTAAGGGAGCTCGCATTGATAAAGTCACAGATATATTGTGCATATTTGTTGAGGTGATGAACTGCCAATTAATGGATGGATATTGACCTTCTCACTGAATGATAGCATTTGGTCCAATGAAGAGAGAGTCTACACTATTAATTAAGATATATATATATATATATATATATATATATATATATATATATATATATATATATATTCTTTTTACTTTTAGCTGTCATGAATGGATTCTATAGTTGGGTAGGGAGTGATATATTGTCTTGTTTAAGAAAACTGGCTATTAAGGAATTCTAGGTTATTGTTCAATTTGATTAGTGAAGCAATGGAAGGATTTTTATAAAAAAAAAGACAAACTACTGCCAGCTTTACTGCTATTTATATCTGCAGGCTAACTAACTGATAAGAAGAGTGTGGGTGTGGAGCTAGCATTCATACTGGCAAGAAGCTTGTGTGAGAGGTTTGTTTCTAATAATATGTACATGTATTTCTGACAAGTGGACTGATTCTGTGGTAATAGCAAGTGGTTGCCAATGAGCATGTGACAGTTTATACAATACCTCAGGGTGCCTAGTGCTCGAAGGCCGACAACAGATGGTTCAGAGACAGATTGAGAATTATGAATGCTGTAGAAACACCTTGTGGTATATATCTTGTTATAGACTTTTGGTGACCCTTTTTTTGTCAAGACGTGAGGGGCAGCAGTATGATAAAGGGACAACAGAAATGTTTGGTTTTATATCCTTTGTGGTTACATGGCATTTTGGTGACCCTCAGTCTAGCTAAAAGGGAGGGGGGTTCATGATATAGAAAGGGATAGTGAAAACAGTACAAAAAGATGATGCAATACAATATAAATTAGCACAATACAGTACAATATAATACAGCACAATGTAGTACAATATGATATAGCACAATGTGATACAATATAATACAGCACAATGTAGTACAATATGATATAGCACAATGTGATACAATATAATACAGCACAATGTAGTACAATATGATATAGCACAATGTGATACAATATAATACAGCACAATGTAGTACAATATGATATAGCACAATGTGATACAATATAATACAGCACAATGTAGTACAATATGATATAGCACAATGTAATACAACATAATACAGCACAATGTAGTACAATATGATATAGCACAATGTGATACAATATAATACAGCACAATGTAGTACAATATGATATAGCACAATGTGATACAATATAATACAGCACAATAAAGTACAGCTCAGTAAGCTCAATATAGTGCAACTTAGTGTAGCTCATTAAATTACAATAAGTATCAAATGAACAGCAGAGATACGTAGCACAGCACAAAACTATAATGTCATGTTCAGTGCATCACAACATTATGCAGCAGGCATGGATGCCACAGCACAAAATGACATAAATAAATAACAACTCATCCCAAGATTCCAAAAGGCAATTAATGCAACAGGCAAGAGACAATTAGTGCAATAGACATGGATGCCACAACACAATATTTAAGACATCAACAAAGGGCTTGGGTATTATAGTATTAAAGACAGTGACGAAAAGTAGAAGTACTGCAGCAAAGTATGTGTGCAGAGACTTTTAAATACAGCAGGGAGAAAAATAAGTGTGACCAACTATAAAATAAATAACGCAATATATGGTATAACAGAAAATAAGCAAATATGCAATATAGAAGCAGAATAAAACCATCAGCCACAACTGAGAAATGCACAACATGGTACAACAAAAGCAGCAGTGTTAATTCAAATGTCAATAGTGAACAGATAGTGCTACAAGTTGCCTGCATGTGTGACCAAGACCAGTCAGGCACAGGCAAGTACTAGGATGCATAGTCCAGGGAATAAGGTGATTGGTTTCTGCAGTGGTTTGGAGGATTATGACAAATAACAGGGTAAGCACTTGCTGCCAAGATATGCATTGTGTTATCTACTCTAAAGACCCACTGCACTAAGTGCAACACTTTCTAGATGGTGTGAGGTTGTTTTCTAAGTCATTTCTGTAGCAAGTGCTCAAGTAAAGTTTGTTGTGTCACAGCTCTGTAAAACAGAGCCTGGAATGCACCAAAGTGAAAGCAAACAAGAATATCACAACAATATTGAGTAAGTAATAATAATAATTCAGACCCAAAGTAACTGCAATAGCCCCTTATCTAATATGGTTGGAGCCAGTTATAGCAGTTTTATATGGAAAATTGTCACAGCACTAAAAAATATTTTTACATCAGCACTAGCACACTCTAGCATATAAAATAAGGGTGAAAATCACATCCTACATGGTTTGTGACTGTTTCTCAGATTAAATCCAATTTTCAAGAGTCTAAAGCAAGTTTATTGTATCACAAATGAACACAACTGAGTCTGAAATTTACCAAGTTTAAAGTGGAGAAAAAAGAACACATAGGTAAACGGAAGTTAGCACTACTAATTAACTAATATAACTCTGCCTAGAAACAATATCAGTAGCTCCTTCTTTACCCAGGAGACCCAGCAAGACTAGTTTCAGAAGTAAAAATTAATACAGCACAAAACAGGACTTTTAAATTAGCACCAGCATACTGCAATGTGCAAAATAAGTAAAAGGTCACTTCCGGATGCTGTTTTCCAAGTCCAACCTAGTACCAGAAGTTCAAGGTAAGATTATAGCATGACATCTCAGCAAAACAGAGTCTGGAACATGCCATGTTTAAAGCAGACAAGAAGAGTGCACACACCAATTACAGTGTGGGGACAGCTAGACTAGTTTTATTTGCAAAAATAATACTGGTTCATAGGTTCATAGGTTGGTACTATACTATCAGCCCTAGGGCCTATACAAGCCTAGCCATAACAATTCCCTGGCTATTTCTTCCCACACTATTTACTTCCCTGGTCCCCTGTCTAGCAGGGCAACTGACATGATCCCTGGGGTGAATTTCCTTTCTCCCATCCAATCGTCAAGAATCATTTTGAAGAGGGCCAAAGAGGCACTCTGCTTGACATGTATGGGCAATCTATTCCAGAGTCTGGGGAGTCTCTGGGTCAGGAACCTATCCCTCCAGCATGTTTTGTTTATTGTGATAACAAGGTTTAGATCCCTGAAGCATGTGGCTCTGAGGGATTGGGATTTCTTTAAGTGTAGCATATCCAACAGCTCTGGGTTTGACATGGTCTTGTATGTTAAGCAGAGATCGCCTCTGAGTAGGCAATATGCGATAGAGTATAGCTGGAGTTTTTTAAGGCGGTCAGCATAGGGCATCTGCTTTAGGCCTGTGATTCTTTTAGTGAGGTATTTCTGAGGCCTTTCCAGTTGTTGCAGATGTCTTGAGAGGTGCATACCTATTACACTCTGATGCCCAAAATAGGTAAAAAAGACACTTTCCAGATTCTGAGAAACTTTTTTCCAACTTGTATCTCATAAGAAGAGTTTAAGTCAAGTTGTACTTTTTTATTTCTTATTTTCTTTACTTAATTATAAATTCATCAGAACTACAGATTCACTCTGCTCCTGTTTTGCTGTATATCTGGTACTTATTTAATGCAGAATACAATTAATCAAGTTGTACTTTTTTATTTCTTATTTTCTTTACTTAATTATAAATTCATCAGAACTACAGATTCACTCTGCTCCTATTTTGCTGTATATCTGGTACTTATTTAATGCAGAATACAATTAATCTGAGTTAATGGGAAGTCTCACACAGTTTTAAGGCAGAATGTGATGGATTCCGTAAACTTCATGGAATCTGGAGTATTACGTTGATATAGGGGGAAAAGTTGTGGATAACTATGTAATATGTAAATATGCTATAGTGAACTCAGAATATCTTGGTGTACAATGAAGTATCTGAGTAGCAACGGTGCACTGCATAACACTCGCAGGTACTCCGTAAATAATGAAACATTGCTGTCAAAGCATGGTGTACATTAACAAAGTTATGGAAAGAATCTCACAATCTAAGCAGCCTGACATTCATAAATACATATTTATAACATAATCTCTCAAGTAAGTTTACAGACAACCATGGAATATCTCTCTAAGTTCATTATTATAAAAATGTGCGATCTTTCACTGTCTGACAGAATCCGTAAATTTTTTCTAATAAAAAAATATTAATGGCCACATTGCCACAGCTAACATTAGCTAACAATGGGTGCAAGACATGTGTGGGGAACACAGGTAACACACACCCAAGGAAATTGGGAGATAGAAAAGCATATGTGGGGTATAAGTGAAAAAGACACAGAAGAGCTATGCAAGTAGGAGAATCTGAGGGAAAGTCAGAGGGGCATGGGCACATTTTTTTGGTGTGAATAGCTGCCATTTTTTTTACTTTTTAAGAACAGAAGGAAAGCTAAAGATAGGAAAAGAGCAGGAGAATGCCATCATAGCAAGTATATCCATACAACGAGTATCACAATACAGGACAGACAAAGGCTGGAAAAAAACAGTAAGGACAGATAAGTTACACAGATGGAGCACTGTACAACATAGATCATGGAAAGTTGTCAAACAGGGTGGAGATGCATACCAGCCATGGTGAAATGCAGAAAAACATATCTACCTATCCACTGTCACATTATGACATGTTGCAAATGGTGTGGTTGTCATATCTGGATGTGTATGATCCATGCTAGATGTGTGTTGTAGGGTAATAAAAAGGGATCACAGCACACGTTGGATAAATAAGAACATCCAAGTAGTCTGTCGGCAGTGCAAGTGTAAGGCAAGCAACATCACAGAGGAGCAAATGAAGATCTTGGAATGTTAGATAATTCTAACAGAGGACAGAACAGAACCTCTGACTACACATGTAAAAGGCAAACACCCAAGTACACTGCCAAACAGCAGTACTGCAGCAAAGCAGGAAAGTGGATGTGACACACAGCCCAAACAAACATGTAATGGAATGCAGATATGTCACATACATATGCCATGTAAAGGCAACATACAGGTATAGATGTATGGGTATGACTGTCAGTGGCCTAACTGGAGCTTACATGAAAACAATGACAATACACATATACACACCAATGACATGTAAGATTTCATAATACCATAACATACAACTCAGTTACTAAATGTCTTCAACTCCACACACCAAGCCTTACCTTAAACCACTTACAATTGTTGCTGCAAAAAATGTCATACACTCTTCTCCCTGCTTATTTCTAAATTACAACAGTGTGAAGACATCCACCCAAATTCTGGTCCTCACCCTAGCCTACATCCTACTGACCTTAATATAATGACATTAAACCTTAGAAACCTATGGAACAAAATAGCACCCTTCCATGCCTGGATTGACCAGTATAAACCAGATATACTAGCCTAAATGGAAACTTGGCTAAATTCCAATGGCCTTGCAGATGAGGCTGGTTAGACTTATGTGTCTCTAGTTCCCAGGGTCAGTTGTTGGCACCCCTTTGTGCAGGGCAATTACTGTTGTTTTTTCCATTCTGCAGGAACATAGCCAGTTCTCAAGCTATGATTAAAAAGAATGCCAAGTGGGTCCACTAGGTCTTGTTATAGATTGTTTAGTAAACAACCTGGGATATTATCTTGTCCCACTGAGGCCATGTTTTTGGTCATAGAAATGACCTGTTTTCTAGAGATACTAGGCAGAGGGCTGGTATGCTTTGGATATGGTAAGTGGGGATAGGGAGTGAAGTTTGCTCTGAATCTGTAAGCTGGCAGATTGTCGATATCTTCCAGTGTTGTATGAGTAATTCCACCTACAATCAGTTCAGCACATAGCTGGGCATTCCGTTTTAGACTCCAGACATAGTTAAAGAATGCTCTATGATTATCCTTGGCTAGGGATGTGATTTTAGTTTTGTAATTTGCTTAAGAAGACTTTACAAGACTTCTGATTTTCTTGTTTAGGCTTAGGAAAGAAATGTTCCTCTGTAGAGTGATATTCCTTTTGCTTTTGGACACAGTTTCTTCCTCTTGTTATATAATGTGTTTATACTTGACTTCTACTATGGTGACTTTTTTATGGAAAGACCTGGTTTTGATCAGGTCAAGTATATCAGAATGTATGCAGTCACTTAAGTCTTTGTACAGGGCATTTGCATACACTTCTGCATAGTGATCACCGATGTCTACAACTGCAGGTGGTATGGAGCTTTTTATACCATTGCTTAGTAGGCTGTACTTAGTTCTGGTGAAGCTTTTTATAATTTTTGTTCCTGTGAGGGTGTCAGTTCCAGTAGTTACTTCAAACAAGACTGATTTGTGGTCTGACCTAACCAGGGAGGGCATCACGCATGGGGAAGTACAGTGACCCCCCATGTTGGTGAGTACTATGCCCAGGACATTACAGCCCCTAGTAGGAGTGCAGACAATCTGTTCCAGAGCATTTGTGTTAACAAAATCCAGGAACCTCTGGGCGAGCATGTTTTTGGTCATATATGTCCCACAGTCAATGGAAGGGTAGTTGAATCTCCCATGACTAAGGTGATGGGCTGTATGGTGAGGATTCTAGTAAATCAATCTAGATGGTGTGCTTATCCTGATTTAGAGTGGGAGATATATAGCTAGCAATGATGGGTATGGTACTTTCTCAATAGTTAATTGGACATGGAGTAGTCCGAGAGAGTCATGCTGTTTGATCAGTTTCAAAGTGTATTTGGTTTTAATGAAGATGGATACACCTCTACCTTTGGTTCCTTCATGCTCATTTTGAGGTCTAAACATGTGGAAGGCATTGTAGCTTTACACATGTGGGATGCTCTCAGTGGCCTTGGACCATGTCTTGGTAACTGAACAGATGTCAGCATCCTCCAAGGTTAGGCATGCAGAAATATATTTAAACTTCTAGCACTAAGAAGCAGATTAGATTTTTTATGTTGGAAAATGTGTTGTTTTGACATTGCCTAAAAAAGGCATTATGGGGGAGGCAAGAGTCTTTACTAGTATTGAAAGCCTAAAGAGGACCGGTGCAAACCATCTCTAGTAAAGAAGTGAGGTCTGTGTACCATAGGATCCCCCTGGACTGACATCAGAAGCTGAGCCAATTGTTGAAATCAATCATTTTTTGTTTATATTGTGGCGTCATCCTGGGTGAGGGAAGGATACTGCTTAGGGCTAGGGACATGCATGTCTGGGACACATAATCAGAGACTTCCATCATGTCTCTCTTCATATAGTCCAAAGAGGTACATCTCAAGTCATTCACTCCAACATGGACTAAGACAGAGTCATAATGGTACTTGTTGAGTGACTTGTTTGCATGCATGATTTGTCAGATCCTGGCAGATGATAGGCAGCTGTTCATGACCTTCTCCTTGTCCAGACTGGTGAGGATGACATCTGTGTGACCAAGACATTTGATGTGTTTTGCCTTAGGGGCTTATTTGTTGACAAGTCTGTGTGTTGATATATGTAGTGGTTTCTTTTTGCTTAGTGGTGAGTGTTAGTTTGTTTTAGGAGTAAATGGTTGTCAGTATACATTAAGCAATTGGTACATTGTCTTAGGATGCCCATATTAATCAAGCTGGCAGGAGAAATTATAGGAAATTGCCTGCCAATTGTGGCAGGATTTTTCTAAATGTGGTATTTAGGAAGGAAGTGGTCCTAGCTGTACTTGGGCCTTTGGCTTAACTACTGGGCTAGTTTGACTTGGAGTAGCAAAGGTAGTGGGTGTAGGTTGTGGATGATAAGTGTGAGAATGCTGCTTAGAGTGCAATTGAGTTGCCCTTTGCTCAGCAGGGAAGCCTGGGGGGGTTCTACATAAAGGTCTCTAAGGAAAAGTAATGTTCCCGGGTATTTACATCTATACAGGGCACTGCTAAACCCTGTTGTGTGGTACATGGCAATGAGCAAATGCAAGGCTTAAATACAGCAAATATAAACATTTTTTAATACAACTACCACAGGGAAAGTCCCACACTGAGCCTTTCTCAAGCAATCCCCAACTCAGATGGGTCCTGAGCTACACACTTTTGCCACAAGGGTGCAGGGAGGCCTTCTTAATGTAAGATGGCTGGTTTAAGAGCACAGTGATACCAAACAGTCTAGATTCAGTAGATCTGAATCTAGCCTATGCTATATAAAGCAAGGGAAACAATTTCTAGATGGGAAGGAGTAGGAGAGAGTCACTTAAAAGTCAAAGTGAGAGTGTTTAGTAATATACTATTAGATGACCTGCAGTGGTACCACCCTGTGCACAAACTGGAAGCTCTTCAAGCAGCTGTGAATAGTGGGAGACGATGGAGATCATTCGCTATAGAGGATTTTAAACTGGAGAGGTTTGTTTATATGCAAGCATGGGGAACCACTTTTGCCCAATGTACAAATACAAGGCTTTTATACCAGCAAGATGAAAGACCTTTACAGAGTTAAACCTTCAGGCCAATCAAATAAATATTTACAACAAATGTCAGAATTCCTGCAATGTCAGGAATTCTTGGAAATACATTCACTAACCTTGAGAAATGTTCACAACACACAAAAACTTTGCAAAACTTAGAAATATTTTGGCAGACTCAGGAGAACTTTGGCAAGCTCAGAAAAGCTTTTGCAGTGTCAGAGAAGGCTAGGAAATATCAGAATACTGTTAAAACAACATAAGAGCAGTACAGTTACAAACAGATGTAGTTTATTTAACAAATGCAAGCTGAAATGCAGTGATAAATTCAACCAAATAAATAAATGCAGTACAGACATATTGAATAGCACTGAAACAGAGCAAGTGTAAAAAAATACCTATATTAGCTTTGTGGGTCCAGATGGTTTTAGAAGCAATCCAAGTCTTGTTGTCACAGGTGTCCATGACAGGCACAAGGAAGCTCTGAATAATTGAGCACAATCTCACGAAAATGTAATTCTTTTATACCAGCAGGATGAAAAACATTTACAGAGTTAAACCCTCAGGCCAGTCAAATGAGGAATGGAACCTCGCAGTGATGTACTCAGTGTTTATCTGACTGCCTGAGGTTTATTTTTGTACATCTAGTAGAAATCTATTGAACTTGTGCAGAGCTATCAACCTGGCTATGTTGGGCTCTATAGCCATCTGATATATCAAACTGATAAGTATACTTTTTTGCACTTGATTTGCACTGTACTGCATTTATATATTTGCATCATTGTTTATTGTTGACCTCTGTATTCTGTCTGCATTGTTTGTTTTTCCCACCCTGCCACCCAAGTGTTGTACTCTTAAACCTGGTGGCTTTGGAATTGCCTGGCTCTGCTGTAAAACTGATTTTGGTCACTCGTCCCAGTCTCATCTCATTTGATCATTAAACTGAGTGCAGTGAGATCATTTGGAAAGGACTATCCCCTTGCTTCTTTGATTTTGGACACCTCTCTGTCCCATCCCATCAGCTCAGTCTACTGAGTACAGAAAGTCCATTTGGGAAGGCCAACTCCCTTAGTTTCTTAATCTTGAACTATCTTCTCTTTCCTCCCTTTCCACATAAAAATGTATACTTTATTCAGCTGCTTTTATTGTAATTGTGTTCTTCCTACTTTATTACCTTAATTTTGGTATGTGCTCTTAAGCATTCAAGTGCTTTTATTCTGCTGCATTTATTACTGCTTGCTAGTAGACTGATTAAATGTATCTGTTATTTTAAGCATCTGAGTTTTGGTTTTAGCACTTGTGCTTCTGGCCAGTTACTTTACATTTAAGGTTTCTGTGGTCTACACTCTTGTGGACAAATCATTATCAAAACCTTCTCTCCATAAGTCTGCCCAAGTATTTGGAACACTATGTCTAGACAATTTGCATCAGTTTCTCCTGCCACCCTGGTTGATATGGGCATACTGAGACAATGTAGCAACTGCCTCATCTTTACTGACAGCCCTCTTCTCCTAGCACATAATTCTTCTACTTGTGAGAAATGCATCTACTTCAGTAACCTGGAATCCATACTCTCTCACGCCATGGTCAGTATTGCTGACAAAGAGGAGACTGCCAGCACAAACACCACACCACTCACATCACATAGCCAAGCACAACACACACTCAACTCTGCAGAGGTCCACAATAAAAGCACCAAAATAGCAGAGACCTCCAAAACACAAACATTCCACACACAACACCAAACACATCACATACAGCAGACAACACACTTTTATCTCACAAACACAGCCCATAATTGGTGATGCAGTTGTGAGACACACTGATGTCTCCCTCACCAGGTTCAACAAGGAGAAGGTCATGGTCAGTTGTCTGTCTAGTGCCAGAATCCACCACATCATGCATGCACTTAAGTCTCTTCACAACAAGTACAAGTATCACTCTGTCATTGTCCATGTGGGTGCATATGACTTGAGACATATCTCCCTGGACTATATGAAGAGAGACATGATTGAGCTCACAGAGTATGTGTCCCAGGCAGGTATGCCCATAGCATCCTACCTTCACCAAGAAATGATACCACAATATCAACAAAAAATAATTGACTTCAGCAATTGGCTTAGCTTCTGGTGTCATTCCAAGGGGATCTAGTATCTGGCTAGAAACCACCAAACAAAAAAATAAAAACGTAAAACCAAAAACGACCACCACGGACTTAAAACTAAAACAGTTTATTCACCAAACTTAGCACTTCAGCCAAAAGTCTTCAAAGAGTAGAAAGTTTGATCTAGTATCTGTCTGTCTGGGATGACATGGTTGACAGGCCTCAATGCTTTGCCAGAGATGGCCTCCACCTGTCACCACTGGGATTCTGGATCCTGACCAAGGCTTTCACCTTCCCCATTGTGCCTTTTTTTAGGCAATGTCCCAAAGACAAATCTTCCAACATAAAAGATCTGTCATAAAGCAACCTGAAGGTCATGCTGCTTAATGCTAGGAGCCTTAACCTGAAAATGCACTCACTGGAGGCTCTCCTAGCACTGGAAGATGTTGATGACTGTGTGATCATGGAAACTTGGTTCAGGGCTGCAGACAGCACCTCTCCCTTACCAGGCTATACCTCATTCCACAAATTCTGACCCCAAAATGAGGTCAAGAAGACTGAGGGTGGTAGAGTATCTTCATTAAGGACAGGTACATCTCCAGACTGGTGTCCCAGCATGACACACTGGAACTACTCCAGGTGCAACTGACAGTTGTCAAGAAACCCATCCAAGTTATAGCCAGCTATAGACCCCCATCCATGACTCAGGACACCCACTCCTCTTACCTGGATCTGCTTGACTCCATCAAGGTACTCCTTAGCACCCTGATCCCTGGTGACTTCAACTATCCCATCATAGACTGGGTGAACTATTCATTCACTAATGCACTCACTCAATGATTCCTTGACTACATCAATTCTAATGCGCTAGACCAGCTCATAACATCCCCCACAAGGGGCGATAACATTCTGTATTTGGTTCTCACCAATATGGGGGACCACTGCAACAATCCCATAGTATGTTCTCCCCTGATGAGATCAGATCATTGGACTGTCTCATTCTAAGTTTTTATCACACCCAATCCCCCAGCTGTAATCAAGCTAAAAATCTTCTCAAAAGCTGACTACAACCTCCTAAGGGAGGGTATCTGTAGCTTCACATGACCGGCCTCCTCAGAAGATGCAAACAACTATGCTGAACAGTACACCAATGCAGTATACAAACACCAGTATAACTGCATGGACTCAGCCATACCTAACAGAACTAAAACCTGCTCCTTAAGGAAAAACAAACCTGTTTGGTGGACATTGTCTATCAACAGGCTTTACAACAAAAGGAAGAAACTGTTGTCCAAAGGTAAAAAGGAACAAATTCCAAATTGGAAAAACTCCCTCCTTAGCCTCAACAAGTAAATTAGATCACTAGTGAAAACCTCCAAAGCCAAATATGAATTGAAACTAGCCTCTGAAACAAAGGGAAACCACAAAGCCTTCTTCATTTACATCAGGAGCCTCCATGACAAAGCCCAGGTTGTTCCAAATTAGTACTTAACAATATCACTTACACTGATCCTGTTGACTTAGCCAACCTGCTAGCAGATAGGTTCAGTGCAAACTTCCACCCCTGTTCCCCCAAAGGCATTTTCAGCATCCCCAATACTTGTCCAACACCTCACATCTCCATAAATCAAGTGTTAAAGGCCCTATGCAAGGCAAAGGACACAGATTCCATGGGATCTGATTGTATCCCAGGGTGTATTCTGCACCATCTCTAGCAAGAACTGGCTTTGCCATTGAGCACCCTATTCAACCACAGCCTAAGTACAGACTTCATTTCAGCAGAGGGGAGAACTGCCATTGTCATCTGTAGTGGCACAAAGGTGGTGCCACTACTGACCCTGGAAACTATCACCCCATTAGCTTGACAAGTCTGATCTGTAAAGCCATGGAGCATATTATTATGGATCTCATAAACAAGGACATAAGCAATCTCCAAGCACTTGACCCCACACAGCTCAGATTCATCAAGACCAGCTTTTGCCTATTGAACCTGATGGATTTCTTTGGGACTATCACCAAGGTCCTGGATGAGGGAAAGTCCATACATACAGCTTACCTTGACTTGGCCAAGGCCTTTGACACAATCCCCCATTTAGGCATCATCAAAAAGCTAATACAACTTGGTGTAAATTCTTATCCCATCAGGTGGGTGGCCATCTGGCTTACAGACAGGACTCTAAAGGTCAAAATAAGTGTCTCCACCTCTGATG
Organism: Protopterus annectens; assembly: GCF_019279795.1. Lineage (NCBI taxonomy): Eukaryota > Metazoa > Chordata > Ceratodontiformes > Protopteridae > Protopterus > Protopterus annectens. The sequence goes on along the minus strand of NC_056725.1, from coordinate 1,787,090,703 downwards.
GCAGACCTGTCACTAGTGGAGTTCCCCACAGATCTGTCCTGGGACCCCTACTGTTTGGCAGCTACTTATCAGAGGACCAGGCAAAGACAAAAAGCCTGTGACTGACCAGGTTTGCGGACGACTGTAAGTTGGGTGTTTTCATTGACTCGCCAAATTATGTTAACATACAGTAAGAGGGTGTCACAGCAACAAATGACTGGTGCCAAAGTCATGACCTCAAGCTAAAAGCAAAAAAATGTATCATCATACCATTCAGCAAAAACACGACCCCTACTGATTACCATATCAACAGCAACCTCCTAAGCATACAACCTGTGGTGAGAGACCCGGGTACTCAGGTTGATAACAATTTCACATTTGACCATCACGTAGCGGCAGTGGTCAGAAAAGCCTTTTACTTGGTTCATCTCATAAGTAAAGGGATTGCATCCAGAAAAAATGGGAGGTTATTACCTCCCTATACTCCTTCCTCATTAGACCAATAATTGAGTAAAATGTCCCATTAGGTATGTACCTCTCCATACATCTGCACCAACTGAAAAGGCCACAGAAATACCTCAAAAAGAGAATCCATGGCCTCAATACCTGTCCTCTGTAGACAGACTCAAATCACTATCACTCTACTCAGTATCATACAGAATGCTCAAAGTTGATCTATGTCTCGCCTACAAGGCAATCTCAGACCCTGCCCTACTAGAGATGCTCCATATCCATAAGTCTAACTCCTCATGCATTATCTGCTCAAGAGGCCTGAATCTAATATGTGACATCAACAAAACTTGCTGGAGAAACAAGTTTGCTTCCCAGAGGCTGATCCATCTCTGGAATAAACTTCCCATACACATCAAAAAGAGTACCTCGCTAACCCTCTTCAAGTGCAATCTTGATGAGTGGATGGGAAACTACAAATTTGTCCCAGGGGTTTCAGGGTTCCACCTGTGTCCCTCATTGACAGGGGTGACAGGTGTTGACTGAGGTTTTTATTGGGATAAACTCTTGGCTAGGCATGTAAGGACCCCAGGGCCATTAGTCTAGTAACCTCCTATGATCCTACAAACCTATTAAGCTTTTTCTATCTGTACCATATTGCCATATTTTTTGAAATGTCTTTTCAAAACAACTTTTATGGTGTCCTAATATGTGAAATAACTGTTAGCTCCTTCAATATTGTCCTTTGTTTTATTTATTGATCTATTGTTTATTTAATTTTGTTGGATTAACTTGAATAATAAAAAAACAATTTTGTTGCTTTTTAATAATATAGGTTGATTTCCCAGACCTATGTAAGTCTTGGATTGTCGCATTTTTCTAAGAATTACTCCTTGTTTAGTTTAATGATAAAAAGATAGTGAACAACATATTCGTGATCTAAAGCAAAAATCATTACAAAAATTTATCTAAGTCCTGAAAACTGTGACATCTATTCATAAAAACTGAATGTATCACAACATTTTAATGCTTTATGCAAATTTTGTTCTATAGTTGAACTACTACACAGCTTAAGCATCTTTATAATATACTGAGTCCTGTTGATATTGTAAAAGAGTGAAAATAAACTTGTTATAATGCAGTAGTGATACTTGAACCTCACTTTTTATAGACACATTTCCTGAAATACATTTTCAAGCACAGCACAAACTAGTTATGTATGGTTAAGACCAATGACCTATCATGATTCCATCTATCTATCTAGACAGATTGCTAGCTCTCTGTTTGTCTGTCAGCATTATATATATAAAACTGAGGAGAGGAAAAGTAGAAGGGAGTAGCAATAAAAGGAAAACAAAAAAGAGAGAAAGGGCCCCAAGCAAGAATAATAATACCATCAACACAAGATTCAGTGACTGGTACATAATGCATAATTTTATCCTCAGGAAAACAAACGATTATTGTAACCGATATTCAGTGAATATGCATGATATGTATTTTATCTTTTGTGCTTACTTTAGATCAGGACAGTATAACTTGTAAAACAAAAGTGATAAATTGTAAAAGAAGATGCAGTTTACTTAATTCATTTAAACAAGATATATATATATATATATATATATATATATATATATATATATATATATATATAGTAACATGAGAAAGGAAGATCAATAAATTATCCAAGGAAAATTTTCTTACAGGTACATTACAAATAAAATCCATTTTGCAATTGTAGAATACATTTTGCAATAGTATGACAGTCATATATTCTTTATTCAATCGTTCATTTCCTCCCGATGGAGGACACATTCTAATGTTACTCAAAGCCTAGACAATGCATGAAAACATCATCTTTTTGAGCTGTTCATATCTGACTAGTATAAAGCAGGTGGATAAAGTTCATTGCCCTTACCTTTCTTGCTTCTACCAAAAAAGGTCAAGCAAGGCTCTTTAGACTTTAAGATTCCCAAGGGAGTTGGAATAATAAGTAAAAGAGAGCTAGAAATCTTAAAGGTTATCTGACAAAATAAACTAACAAAAATGATACCCTGTGCAGGTAGTGTTACAGTGCTATTAAGTAAAAATAAGTATGAAACTATCTGCAACATTTTGCATTTGCACTCACAACAATCTCAAATTAATAAAGGGCCATGAAAGCTATATATGTAAACATTCCCATCAATGTGGTATCCAGAAAGGAGAGGAAAGGCAGTAGTCTAGTGGTGAGAGGGTAGTGCTAAGAATCATTGCTTTTTATACTAATTTTGCATTTAGATGCTTTACTGTATAGTTCCAGCAAATATTTTATGCACCGTTTTGAGCTTCTACGAATTTATATATTAAAGATAAAATTAAAAATGATGTAAACTGTCCCATTTTTATTTACATCATTTCATCTTGTTTAAGATGGATTGCGATAAATAATTCACAGTAGTAAAATGATGTAGCAAAAGTTTTAAAATTCCTTGAACTGATGCTTCACTGTGTTGGTATTGTGGGATTCGTTGGTTGACATAATCATGGTCTGAAAAATAAACAGGAAATGTGTTAAAGGTCTCATTAGTAGTGTCCACCTTCCTGTCTTGCATATATATTGCCAATTCTAATATAGACAATTTTGGCATTATTGTACTGGATGCATGCTAGCTTGAAGATAATATTTGCGGAGAGGATACAAATTCTAGTTAGTGCATTTGTTTATATATACATTTGTTGATGTGTTTCCAGGAAAAGAAAACAAGTTTGGGCAAGGATTTATTGAGAGTGTACTGAAAATGAAAGCAAATTTCAGTCAAACTACCAGTGTTACCATTTATGAAGTAATTTATGTCATTTATAAGTTTCTTATATCTGTGTGCAGTAATGTCTTGAAATAAAAGTGATGTGGTAGGATATCTGAAAGAAGAATATTGATCTTAATATCTGCCGATCTTTCTGGTGGAACAGACAATTTATCTACTTAATATCTGTCAATCTTTCTGGTGGAACAGACAATTTATCTACTTAATATCTGTCAATCTTTCTGGTGGAACAGACAATTTATCTACATAATATCTGTCAATCTTTCTGGTGGAACAGATCATTTATCTACCAGCTTATCGTATCTATAGTTTGTTGTAGTAAAGACATTTTAGAAAATGTTTCACATTCAGTTTTACCCAAATGTTGTTGTTATAATTATTACTATTATTATTACTATTATTATTATGATGATGATGATGATTACTTTGTAGTAAATAACATAATTCTGGGATTGTATAACAAATTTAAAGACATAAAAGAAATAAGAGAAAAGCCAAAAAGTGAACATACTGGACAGAATGTAAGGAAAGTTAGCTTTTATTGTGTTAGCAATTTCCATAAATGTACCATAAATGACCTCTTCAGACTTACAAGAAATATTGAAGGAGCTCTTTATATAACAGGGTAAAAAATGTGATACAATAAGTGAATAAAAACAACATAAAAGTACAAGCAAACACAGCAAAAGTAAAGCATTAAAGCAATTAATTTAATGAATGTAGTAACAGATGCAGGACTGAAAAGGAAAACTGATAAACAAACAGTCCAGGTAGCAGCAGGTGTCAGCCAGTAGAAAGATTTATTTTTTTAAAAAAGCTTTTCAAAACATAAATCACAAAAGATGTATGAAAATTTGATATATTACAATTTTTCACTTTTCTTCTTTAAAAAGGGCTTGATGGAAATATGATTGTTTTGTTTTGATGATCCGAAAAGCTTTTTTTGTTTATTAATTTAAAACCATGTATGATTAAATATTTATAATGAATTTATAACATGTTACTTAATGTATAGGGATGATTGTAAAAAGTGCTTTTGATTACATCTGCCTGTGGGTTATTGTGTAACATTTGTTATGTTTTAGGAGTGTCTCTTTAAATCTTTTTGGCGCCTTTTTTATGAATGGGAGTATTTATAGACCTGATTTTATGTTTGCATTTACACTTGAAAAAGCCCTGTATTGTTATCAGGGTGAAAGCATTTGTGGTGAATTTTTAAAAAAATAAATCTTTCTACTGGCTGACACCTGCTGCTGCCTGGACCGTTAATTTAATTAATGTAGTTTAAAGTTAAACTGTTAATTTATCAGGTTGTCATTTACCTCATTATTCACAATTTTGTTGGTATTAAAATTAAAAAAAACAATTTCAGCTACTTATTCAGTGGTGTAATTATGTGCTGTCTGCACATTTAATTAATACATGGTGATTTGTAGTCTACTTGTATACTTAGAGACACTTTTCAGGTTGTTTTTACACTAATTATTTAAATACTGCATTTTAACAGGAGAGTTTTCACATACATGAAGATGAATGTAGACACAAGTCTATTGAAAAAAAAAACAACGATTCAGAAAACACATTTGCATATTAAACTTAAAAGTAAAAATAAACTATTCAGATTTTATCCAATTATACTAGAAGATCCAAATGGTTTTCCTTAAAATATCTGCATTAACTTGGCTGGGAATCTTGTAAGCTAGGGCTGCAAAGTATTGCTAAGGCTGTGAAAGCTATGTTGCATGCTAGGTTTGATTCCCAGGCAGCTGACCTTGAAGAAGAAAAAGATGAGATTAGTAGTTAGTGTAAAACAAAACAGGAGATATGGTAAGGTGTTAAATCAGTTAATTAGATGCCTTAAATCAATATTAAATATCGTTATCAAAGAGAGGAGTGAGCTTTATCTTCAACTGGTTCCTATATGTTCTTGGGCACTAGAAAGCAGATTGGTTATACTTATCCCCAGGATTCAGCAAGCCCTGCATGGTGTGCTGTGTCAGTTATGTCAGCTCTAATGCTCACAGCCCCTTTGTTTTTCAGAAACACATACCTGGGATAATATGTGGACAGATGTTATTTGTGACTGCCTGATGTCTGGTTTACAGATCTCAACAACAGTGGACCATGTATGACCAATCCAATACTATTACACTGACAACCGTCAGGCCATGCCATGGCTATGGGGAGTGTACACACCCTTACTGATATGACACGCCCTTCCTTGATCTGCCATGGGAACACATCACTGCATATATTAACAGTACATGAGCCCGATATATGACATATGTCCTGTACATTCACATGCAGTGTCTATGGAATGTGTTAGGTGTGCGGATGCTGACCGCAATGCATACATTCCGTGTGTGCATATGTTTATTTATTTATTTTATATTTGTTGACAGGGATAGTCTGACTGGATACGTGCCCATTTTCAGCGGAGGCCCGGGGATAAAAACTCCAAATGTCTTACAGCATACATACTACAAAATACTATTTAACAGATACATATAAAGTAGGATTTTTACAATTTCCAAATGGAATTACATTCATTAAAAGGATCATAACATAACACAATCACACCAGTTAATATAAAGTAATTAAGTTATAAACCAAATAACTAGGATATAGTAACTTAGAGAGAGGAAGTCCTGATTAGGCGCATAGTTGAGGGAGTAAAAGTTAATCAGGGGTAAAGCAAGGACATATCCCAATGTTTTAAAGTATAGTATAAGATTTTTCTTGAATTGGGATAAAGAGGGTTCTGATGTTAGGTCAGCAGGGAGTAAGTTCCATGTTTTGCCTAGGGAGCTGACAAACAGAGAATCCCCAGCTGCGTTGTTAGTTTTAAGCATGTGAACTAACATTTTGTTAGAGGATCAGAGCGTTTTGAAGTTCTGGTAGTGGGTGATAAGGCTTTTAAGAACAGACGTATATTCGGACTGGTAGAGAATCTTATAGGCAATAGCTACTTGATTGACCTTTAGTAGATTAGGTAGTTCAAGCCACCCTAGAAGATTAAGGTTAATACAGTGGTGGGATCTATAGGCTGAACCAGTGGCAAATCTAGCAATGTGATTATAGCAGCTAGTAAGTTTGTTCAAGTCGGTTTTCCTCAGATTTGTAAGTAAGGGGGAGGCATACAGGAGGGTAGAGAGTAGGTGTGTGCAGGCAATAACAGTCCTAGCTAGGGGAATTAGGAAGGGGTTAATCTTGTATAGAGAGCCAAGTTTTTTATTAACTGTTTTAATTGTATGGTTAATATGCAAGTCAAACTTAAGGTTGTTGTCAACTATTATACCTAGGAGCTTGGTCGTGGGGTCTGGTGAAATAATGGTGCCGTTGCTAGATTTTACGGTGAAGGTCGGTACAGTGGACCTTTGAGATAGAGAGAAAAGCAACAGCTTAGTTTTGTTGGGATTTAATATGAGATGGCAATTAAGAAGCCAATTTTCAACTGTGTTAAACGTTTTTTGGGATAAAGACTGCAGTTCTGTTGAGGATGTTGCCGAGCATATTCGAGTTGAGTCGTCCACATATTGAATGCAGATAGCCTCTGGGATGACTTTATGCAGATCATTTATAAATATGGAAAACAGGAGGGGACCTTAAATGGAGCCCTGAGGGACTCCTAGAGTGATTGATAGCAGAGTGGATAGGTTGTCCTTCCAAAGGACTGCCTGTTGTCTACCACTCAGGTAAGATTGGAACCATTGGATAGCCTGGGTGTCTAGGGAAATGGCTTCCAGTGTTTGTATAAATATTTGGTGGTTTACCATGTTGAAGGCCTTGGATAGGTCTAAGAAAATGGCTGAGGAAAGTTTATTAATGTTTCAGTTTAGATTTATAATGTTAGTGAAGGAGAGAAGTTCAGTTGTGGTACTATGGTATTGTCTAAACCCATGTTGGGAGTTTGTCAGGAGATTGTCCATGAGAAGATAGTTCAGGGGTTGTCTGTGTATGCATTTCTCCATAAGTTTGGCAAGTGGATACAGGATAGCTATGGGTCTACAATTAGAGAGCTCAGAGGAGCTGCCTCCTTTATGCAGTGGGATAACATAGGCTATCTTCCAGATGGAGGGGATGGAAGCTTCCAATACAGTTATATTGATCAGGATGGATAGTGGGTAAGCTACAGCATTGACTGCTTTTTGTAAATATCCTGCTGGGAGGAGGTCAGCCAATAGGGTAGTTGGTTTTAATTTTTTAATTAGTTTTCTGATGAATGATGTTGAGACTGGTTGAAAGTTAAAGGCAATTTGGGCACTGGGTGTAGTAACAATTGGACTTGGGCAGCTTGGGGATAATTGACTAGCCAGATGTTGGATAGTTTCTGTAAAGAAGCTATTGAAGGTATTGGCAACCTTCACTGGAGGTTTTTTGATAGAAGTTGAGGGGGTAGTCACACCCTTATCATGACAGTTTGTTGCACCTGTTGTCATGTGTCCTACAGCAGTCACTACTCCTGGCAGGGGTATACTAGCATGGGCCATCTGCATTTAACAGTGTATGTTCAGTCTGCCCTACACATGTCGCCAAATCTGCATGTTTGCAAAGTCAACTCATGTGAACATCCCTTGGTGTTCACACAGTGCCGTCACTATTGCTGTAGGGCTAGGGTTATGTCTGCCACAGTCCCTGAACTTGATTGTGTGCAGATATAGCCATTCTTAGCATCCTTAGGATCCCTGCTGCAGTACACAGGTGTGTCATGCTGACAACTCACCCCCATATTCATCCTTTTTGCAGATCTTGACAAGTAAGGCCTACACATGTCTGTCAGTTTGCAGTGTCCCATACACTGAACAGCACATGTTACAGCCTAGTCCCAGCTACTAATGTGAGCCACAGTAATATGTTATGCCATAGTGTAAATCTGTAATGGTTGCCATTGTACTACTGGTATATACACTGTTATTGTACTGTATACGGGTGATGTTTCACACATGCCCTACTGTAGGCCATGTCTTCCACCATTATGTTAATCCCTGTGGACACATTCCGCAATAACAGGATGTTAGTTATCTTGCAGGTATCTGACATACCCTTCCAATACCTCATCATGGTCACCACTGTGCAACAATACGTGCACATGTACAGCATGCATTCTGGGTAGGTGTGCTAGATGTGTGCATGGAATATACCATAGCCATTACATGCCCGGTCTATTGGCAAGCATCAACATAAACTATACTCACCAGCTACAGACTGCTACCTTGGTGATACACTGGAGGGACCTACATAATAGAGTGAGATATGCGAAGTCAGTGGCCACACCTGTGGCATTGCTACAGGGTGGGTTCAGCATTACAGTACATCAACAGTACATGTCCACAATACTATAACATATGCACATCTGTTTATTACTACTATGCAGCAACAAACTGTATATATGACATGTCAGATATGCATGATCTACCTGTACAGATGCGGATTCATACATTACTGATGTGCCCTGTGGCCTTACCTGCATGGTCCTCAGCCGGTGTGTGGGTAGCACCCACCTCCACAATGGTGTCTGGCAGTTGTTGGCTGTGCGGAAGGGCAGGTGCCACGAGGCTGGTGAGGAGCTCCTCAACACGTGTCGGGGATGGATAGCATGGCCCTCCCCTGTTGTGAGGTGATCCTCCCAGACTGCAGCAGCACACCGACAGGCATTGTGAAGCAGGTCAGAACAATGATGATGGACCTGCTCATAACTGCAGTTGTGCAGTCCGACATCATTGACCCTGTGGACTAGGTTGTTCCACAGGGTGGTCTATTCCTGCTGGGCAGCCTGGACAAACAGGACAGGGTTGTGCTGGATTACGTAAGTTAGCACTACTTCATTTTCAGCAGCTGAATAAGATGGGAGCTGTCCATGTGACATCTTGCCTGAAAGACATAAAAATGGAAACGGGTCTGAGCAATTCATACAGCAAGGTTACCACAGTTCTTAATACACATCTCAGTCACCCTCCCCCCACCATATCAGCGACAACAAACTGTACACACAACTAACTCAATTGGTATGGCTACAGCTTACCTACCAATCGGACAGGTATTGTATTGTATCACACTTTGTGCTATGTGTTTGTAGCCATGTTCCCTGTGTGGACATGATCAATGCTGGCCTGTTATGGACTATTCACCTGCATGCCATTGTCAGGGCCACTATGGCTCCATATATGCATGTGGTATGCTTGTTATGTGATTGCTGCACATCTGACATTCTGTGTTATTGGGGATATCTATGCATGCTGTTGGACATGTTCCGGGATTGTGTAGACTAACTACCCACATATGTTGTATAACAGTGACACACAGCATGTTTAGGGCATATTTTCCAGCAGAACCACTGCTCCAAACCCATCTGCTCATGTTACCAGGCCACATCACATGTGGGACCCACCCTGGGGCCGCCGCATGTACTGGTCCAGCACTACTTTCTGGTGGAACCACCTCAGGGGATGATACCCCCCCTGTGGGCACACACAGATATGATCCTGTCCCCCAAGGTCAGGTCCAGGGTCTGTTCTATAGCGGGGCTCCACAGACACATGTGGGATGTGCTACATCACCTTGAGGCACCCAGTACACATTCACAGGGTCCACATGCTCCTCCTGCTCAGCTCCAGGCCAGGCACCTTTGGAATGTGGACTGCTGTTGTGTGGCTTGTTTCCATTGTGTCCATATCGGGCCCATGGGGCTTCCACATCGCAGACTACATACTCCATTCAGGGTGTTTACCCACCACATGTGTGATATACCACCCCTGTAGGCTGTCCTCTATATCTACAAACCCAGAGCACCTCCACAACTATACCTGTCATACTTCCCCATATTCCCGTTCCCTACTTCACAGACAAGGGCAATGTGGTCCCAACAAGGTGTTCACATGTGACATACCCATCCATGTTGCACACACTGTCAGCTGTATATATCTGTGTGTATTGCTATTTGTGCTGTTCCCTCCCATATAGCATGCAGCAGTGTGGTGGTAATATAGGGAACATGTATTTGCATACATATATGTGTTTGTGTTTGTATATATGTAGACGTGCATATATATATATATATATATATATATATATATATATCTATATATGTGTAGATATATATATGATGTATATATGTGTTTATATATATGTCTACATATGTGTATCTGTATATCTGTGGACATACATGTATATATGTATGTATATCTATCTATATATATATATATATATATATATATATATATATATATATATATATATATATATATATGATATATGGGGTACATTCTGACATCAGGTCCACAATCTCAAAACTCCTTCCTGCACAGCTGCACTGTTCTGCCTTGTTACAACACAGACAGGTGCTACATATGAACACAGCCTAACATTAGGGGGGTATATGTAGGGCCAGATTGCAGGTAACCCTATTACACACCTATGGCATTTCAGCATGCTACAATACAGGTTAACCTGAGTATCCTGCAAGTGGTGGGCTGTGGAACCCATGTGTCCATCATTATGGCATTACTTCCACCACCAGCTGTTGGCCACAATAATATACATGCTTTCCATTACATAACACACACTATGATGGGTTACATCTTATCAGTCAGTGCTGTTCTGCACAGTTGACGGGTATAGCCCACTACCCACAGGGACAGACTCTATTGTCATTAGCAGTTGTTCAGCTGAACATTATTACAACAACAACACCTGATGGCACATATAAACCATTCAACATCATCTCTCCCATTATTATGGACCAAGTACTACAGTCAATTACATGCATATATGCTTCATATACCTGTTGTTGAAATGAGATCTGTTCTTGATAGTGTCCTTTTAAGGATTTTTTTTGTTCTCCTTTGGCTTGGCCTTTAGCCTGCTTTCTTTCTTAGTTTGTTTGTCTTTTGTTTGTTTCCCTTTCAGTTTCACTTTCTTTCACTTTCACTCTGTCTGTCTCTCTCTCTCTCTCCAGTAAATGGATTGAGCTGCTTTGAATAGATTGCAGCATGGTTTTGTAGGTGATGCACATGATCAGGTGATGGCCAGTGTCCTCCACTTGCTACCTGCATGCGGCATGCTGTGTAGTACTTCCAATTACCACTATCATGGCAACCCACTGCTATAAATCCCTACATCATGTGGGTGTGGTGCCTTTACCTTTCCTGAATGGTGGACATCCTTCCTGTGTGTGGGCAGCGGTGTTACAGACAGCAGGTCGCAATACCTCTTACAACAGAACTTGCACACTCAGGCCAGCTACATATGTGTATGAGGTTCCAGAACTACAAACAGAGTGTGAGTAGCGTTATTGTATGCATTGTATAGCACCAGTGTTACAGGGTTTGTGTGTACATACTAGTTTAACATGGAATGCAGTCTGTCTGCATAGCTCTCAACTGTGGGCCTATTCTCTTGATGGCCAGAGGTGTGCCTATTATGTTTTGTCTGTCTACCACACAGGTCTTGTGTCAGATATATCACTGACAGTGTGTATGTTGAGTGCTATCAGTACATGGCTACATCCATTTCTGTTTCTAACTTCATATTCCTGACTAAGGGTATGTTACAGACTATCCTGTAACACCAGCAAATTGCTTAGTGTATGACAATACTATTTCACATATGGGCCTGTATTTCAACCTCTGTCCTCCAACTACATACCAGGCTTTGTCCATATGACATGCTGTCAGTGGTTGTTATGTAGTGGGCTGTGAGTATGGCATGCTGCCATTCCTGCCATCATTCCACTGCTGTTGTGGACCCCTCACATATTGTGGGGTTGGGTCCATATATGTGTGGGCTTCATCTACACAATACGTGTGTGCCCTTATGCAGTCCAGAGACCAGTGTATGTAACAGTGGTATATGGCCCTGTATGTCAGTCTATGGGGGGGTGCACCATAACTAACCTAGGCTGTTACAACATGTGGGGGTATCAGGGGTAAGCTGCCTTAAGGTATCTGGATGTACATTACCATGCAATTCACCTTGAGTAAATGCAGGCCTACTGCTTCCTGCCATGCAGACTGTTCTGTTTGTCAGTGTGATTGTGATGGCGTCAGTTATGCCTTGTTATGTAAAATATACATCCCATTGTGTCAACTGAGGTCTTTACCCCCTAGGGATTGTGTACAGAGTGTAGATAGAGGCTGCTGGACTATACATCTGCATTACTTACTGTTGATTGATTGTTATCCTGTGGCCCAGTCTGTCTTTACTGTTGTACTATTTGAAGGCCTTGGCCTGGACAGCAACATATGTAAACCTTTCCAGAATACTGGATTAATTTATCTGTTTAACAGTTGCATTAGTCTGTTTATATGTGTTTCAGAGTCTAAACAGCTATATGACATGGCATACACAACTGTAATAATACATAAATAAAGCTTTCCCATGTATGCAAACCTGTATGTGGTGTTATATTGTTTGACCTCTCTGTGGGTATATGTTGCAGGCAACAGTTGTCATTTGTATGGGTGACTCATACAGTGTCCAGTTGGTAAGGTGGCAACTGTAGGCATAGTGGCTGTTCCGTATTATGTGCACCCTCTACATATGTATTTTCCTATACATATATGTGTGTGTGTGTGTGTGTGTGTGTGTGTATGTGTAGTTACATACATATCTATCTATATATATATATATATGTGTGTGTGTGTGTGTGTGTGTGTGTGTGTGTGTGTGTGTGTGTGTATATATATATATATATATATATGGTTTACTATCACATGTTCGATACTACTGTGGCCGAAAGTGCATATATCTGAAGAAAATGTTTGGAAATCACAACACCGACCACAGTAAATATTGAACTGAGTATTTCAGTGAAGTTGAATGTCAATCATTACAGCTTCACTGAAATGCTCATAGCCGCTAAACATATTTGACATGTTTTGCAGGGGGCAAGCCCCCCACCCCCTCACTTATATATACAAACTCCGAGATCACACTACATTGAGGAAAGGGTACATTTCCCAATCCCCACTATAGTACGATCTGCACTAGACTGTCAAACCTTGCTATAGCGGCTGTTCGCTACTGTAATGTTCGACAATACAGTACTCACACTAATGGCTCTGCTACCTGATTTACGCACATACGTTAATCGCACACAGTGCAATCAACTATGTGATTGTAAATATATATATATATATATATATATATATATATATATATATATATATATATATATATGCATCTGCATATATGTGTCTGTGTATATGTATCTTAGGAATGTTGATTGCTTCAACATTGTACATTCCGTATGGTAGTCAGACTGTACTGCATGATATGTTACTGATACAAGCCTGACATCATACAGGTGGGATGGAGTACTGTTTACATCTTGTGCCCATGTTGTGTCAGGTCCTGGTTATGGGATTTGCAACAGTTGTTATTGTATTGCAGGGCAGACGCATTTGGCTGTTGGGGGGGAATATCTATACGTACAAGATGTATTTTGCTTGGGCCCCCTCACCCCCATTAATGGTGCATGTGGTCATATATGTTTTTGTTATGTTCTCTTTTATATCTATAGATATATGTCTGTATATACATATATATATATATATATATATATATATATGCTTATATATATGTAGACATATATATCTATAGATGTATGTATGTATATATATATATATATATATATATATATATATATATATATATATATATATCTACATATATAGATATGTATATATCTATTTAGATATAAATATATATACACACACACACACACATACATCTACATGTTTAAATACATTTCCTGTAATGTTGAGTGACTGTGCTGGATAATATGTTTGTGAAAACATCTGGATTATGTGTATCTCACGTAGCTTAGTGGTAAATCACTTTGGTTATGGTGTGTAGAGTTCTGGGTTTGAGCCTTGCAGAGGCTGTTTATTTTGTTGCTGGGCAGAACAAGGGCCATTGGATACAGAGTGATTAAGGCACTTTTAAGCAGTTGTGAGCGGGCTTGCATGGAGGTAAGCACTGCTAACTTCTGGTTACAGTTTCTTATACTGATTTAGCTTCTCAATTGCTTAACCTGTGTAGGCATTGGTTACCCCCACGCAAACAGGCTTAAACCCGCTTACTGCTGCTTAAAAGTACTTACTCCCGCTTACCCCCCACTAATTTCTTTAAAAGAAAAGAAAAAAGGGTTGATAGGAAGGTGGTGAAAAAGGAGCATAAAGAGGGATAGACACTAGGGAAAATAGTTAGGAATATGCAGGAAGGGTGTAGGGAAGGTCCATAGTTGCCCATTTCTTCTACAGCAACAGCTGTGCATATACACTGAATTTGAAGGTAGATTTGGACACTCAAACCCCTGAGAGAGGGATGAGGACAACAGTAATATGTTGTGATGCCAATTAGACCAGATTACATGTGTCCAGTGGACACATGTGCGAAATGGACAGCTATGTATGGGGCGAGATTTTTTTTTGGGAACAAATTGCCCTTTTTTTTCTGGTGAGTGTGGGATGTTGGGGAGGGATAGTAGGTATATTTGGGGAGGTAGGCTGGGTAGGTTAACAGAAAAGACAAACAAGATGCATACAGGGGCAGTACATTACACATGTGGGGGGGTAAACACCTTGATGGGGAGAGGTGTTGGGAAATCGGAAGCCCATGAGCCCCCTAGTGGAAACAGTGGGACTGAGGTCCCCACCCATAGGCCATCACAACTGCACCTTCACAGTCCCAAAGGGGGCTGTGCTGGGAGCTGAGTCAGAGAGCCTGGGAGACCCTCTAGTGATGACATGCAGCCCTCGAGCTGGTATAACAGATCTCCAAACTGCTGGTTGAGCTCGCTACGCACCATGACCCGGACCTGGCAAAGGGTGACAGGTTCCTGTCCACACCCGCTCCCAGGGGGGATGAGCCCCATCCCCTGAGGTGGTTCCACCCGAAGGTGGTTTAGGACCAACAGAGGAGGAGGTCCCGGGTTGGTCCCCAGACGTGCTGGTGCCCGGTGCCACGGCCAGCTGAGGTGGGACAGGTGGGTCTGCTGCAACCTGCATTTCCATACGTGCTATGGTGTTTATGTTTTATCAACATATGTGGGTTAGTAATAGTCAACACATTCCGGGATTAGGTATAACAGCATGCATAGATATTCCCATTAACCCAGACACCAGATATGGCACAGTTGCACAGCAAACAGAACACATGCATATATGGGACCACAGTGGTAATTACAACAGCATGCAGGTACATTGATGGCACCATGCCACCAATGTTGGAGGATTTCAACATAGCACATGCATAGAAACAGATTTAAATAATTATCAAACAATAGGAAATATGTCCCAACATTACAGTTAAGTCAGCACGTACCAATTTAGTTGGGTATTTAGTTTATTGTTTTAGATATGGTGGGGAGGAGAGAAAGATGTTAATTAACTAGTATATTCCTGTAGTTCGCATTACTTTCCTAGTCAGTGCTGTTATCTGTACCTTACAAGTATTAGTACACTACTCTATTGCCTTAGTTTGGACAGTGGTATGGCTGTCGACAACTATATACATGAACTGGTTTTACCTGCAATATACACCTCTTACCTGGTATACCTGTGGAGGAATTGTTTGTTAACACTAACTGTTTCTACACATACTCCCAGATTCCAGGTTGATGTGATGCACATACCTGTCCATCTCTTTTTGCACAGACTCTGGCCATGTCTTGACCACATGCAGGTGAACCGGGGCATATGCAGATTATTGCCCTCTTCAACCTTTAGTGACTTACAACACTCTTATACAGGATTTCCTAGACAGTTATATTATGTAGCACAGTGTGGGTGACAGTGATGAGTGATACCTTCTTATTCAAAGCAACTGCAACACTCACAATGCCATACAATACGAGAGTAAACAGTACCGGTACAGGATATCAATCTTTTATTTCTAAGCACAGTGTTTGTATCTGACGGACCTGTGGGAGCAACGTTTGTTAGCACTACTTGAATGTTGCCATACAAATTACTAGAATCCACATTAGTATTATGCACATATATCTCACTCTGTTACTGTACACACTCTGGTCACAGCTTGACAACATGGGGGTGTAGATGGGACATACTTGGCTTATTACTCTCATAACATTTTGGGGAGTTGCTAGTGTGACAGGTTTGTTTCTTATAGATGTGTGACAGTCAGTTGTATTTCCTGTCTGCTGCCTAAACATCTGGGATCATCCCACTGATTTCCCAGGGGGACAAGGTGACAGGCAGCAGATATGGGCCGATATACCAGACATTCTGGACATATCTGTACAGTTGTGGGGTATGATTCTGTATGCACCCTACTTCCACTCCCAGGATTCAGACCATGGCTGTGTCTGCTAAAACTAAAACACTGTCCATCACAGTTGTGTGTGCTATATAGATATTGCTGTATATCTCTTATCTGATTTCTGTCTATAATTCTCCTGTGGTTTTACATTCTAACCTTGTATTACAACACTCTTATACAGGATTTCCTAGACAGTTATATTATGCAGCACAGTGTGGGTGACAGTGATGAGTAATACCATATTATTCAGAGCAACTGCAACAATAGCAATGCCATACAATACCAAAGTAAACAGTACCAGTATAGGGTATCAATATTTTACTTCTTGGCACAGTGTTCGTATCTGACAGACCTGTGGGAGCAATGTTTGTTAGCACTACCGGAATGTTGCCACACAAAGTACCAGATTCCACATTAGTATTATGCACATACATCTCACTCTGTTACTGTACACACTCTGATCATAGCTTGACAACATGTGGGTGTAGATGGGACATACTTGGTTTATTACTCTCATAACAGTTTGGGGAGTCGCTAGAGTGACAGGTTTGTTCTTATAGATGTGTGACAATCAGTTGTATTACTTGTTTGCTGCCTATACGTCTGGGATCATTCCACTGATTTCTCAGGGGACAGAGTGACAGGCAGCAGATATGGGCCAATTTACTGGGCATTCTGGACATATCTGTACAGTTGTGGGGTATGATTCTGTATGTAGACTACTACCACTCCCAGGATTCGAACCATGGCTGTGTGTGCCAAAAATACAACAGTTCATATCTCAGTTGCATGTGGTATTTGGATTTTGTTGTCTGTCATTTCACTGTTTTCTGTCTATGTCTCTCTCAGTTTTACTAAATGACCTCTGGGGATTACACCAGTCATATACAGACATTCCTACACATTTTATTTATGTTGCACAGTGTGGGTAACAGTGCTTAATACAACAGTACTATTAAGTAATTACAAATCTACATTACCATATGATACCAGAGTAAACACATGCAGTCCAGCAGTTAGACCGTTATTGTCAGGCTATGATGCTTTTATTTACATACAACCAATATGAGACTCTTCCTGACATATTTTCTGGTGTATGCAGTACTTGCCTTAAACAATACAGGTTTTATACAGGCAATTAACTTACTAATACTTTTAGATTTATTTCCTATGACAGAACATGCAAGAGTATTACTAACCTGACTCACATCACAACCTCTTCAAGCGACATCCATGGGCCTTCTGGTTCACAGCCCGCTCACTTGCCGTTGTGAAGGACATAAGAGGAATATTTAGCCATACCTATCCATAATATACATGAGCTGGCAATTAGTCAGCAGGTAGTGGAGTGATACTTACACACAGCTGGGACCTCCCCTGTCCTCCTAGTCTCTTGGATCCACTGATCCAAGAGATCCCTCTTTCACCACTTCAGGTTGGCATAGTGATGCCTGACCTGCTCACCAGTTTGGGGTATGCCAGGGGCATGGGTGAGGTCACGGGCGAGATGGTCCCAGGTTTCCGCTTTATATTGGGAACCCTGGTACTGGCCCTGCAGCAGTCACTTCTCATGAGCTTTGACAAGGAGTCCTGCCATGACTCTGGACTTCTGAATGCCCCAGCGCTGCACCTGCACACTCTCTCCCATTCCAGACATAGTGCCTGCAAGGGGAAGCTACAACCAGTTATGAGATGTATTCTCACCTGTTGGGTTTAAATAGGGCTAATTTCCCACACTTTGCTGTGATTGTACGGTTTTGAAAAGGCTAAGCTATGGGCAAACCTGCTTACCTAAGTTTGGCATTGTTTAAAGGGGTATACCAATGGGCAAACTGAGTTAGCTGGCCTACACATTGCTTACACCTACTAAGCTGGGCTGTGCAATGCTTAGAGTTGCTTAATATCTAATTTGTATTATATTTGGTTTTGGCATTGATTTATTATTCATTACATGTTATATATGTGGCTGGTATCCATGATTCATATGTATGTACACTGTATGGGGTCCTTGTGTTTATTAGGGGATTTCAACACTTTATTACAATGACACCTCACATCTGGACTTACTGCAGTACTCCATTTCACATATTTATATTATGTAGTAGGTTATAAAACATAAGACTGTATATAGATTCCTTTCACATGTTCAGTTTGATTTTCCTTTAGTGAGGATTTGTTTGGTGATACCTCAGTCTTACCACTGCAATAATTTAGACAGTAATGTCTAATGGTTCTTGGGAAGGTGGGGGATTTGGAAGCTGTATGCATTTGGAAGCTGTATGCAGTTATCATTCATTATATATTTTACCTTCCATTTGTATCCCTGATTCCTGTGCACACATACTGTATTGGGCACGTGTGATTATCTGTGTACTTTTTAACATTATGACACTGACACCTTACATCTGCATTTAATGCAGTACTCCACTTCACAAATATGTTATTTAGTGTGTTATGCAATGAAAAATATTGGTCATAAAGTGATTTGACATGGAAAGTGCTGCAGTGGGACTTGAACTAGGAATGACTGCTCATAAGGTGAGTGCTCTGCCCACTACACTATTGCTGTATTGTCTCGTTTGCATATATCTTGCTTTTTATCCTCTTCTGCCATTTAAGCTGCATTAACCGTAGCTAAGCGATGGGCAAACCTGTGCACCTACAGTTACATTTAATCTGTTTCATAATAAAAAATAAAATATCTTTATATTTTTTGTTTAGCTATTGCTCTTGTACACATGGGGGATGTTGCTGGAGGTATGCGTACACCTGTGAGCGGTCTCACTCATTCTTTTAGGACTTGTCTGCTGTTCTTCTTTGCAGGGGCATGCATATTCTGAGAACTCTGCTCTCAAACACACCCCCTGCACTCTTACATGCTCCATGTAAGATTAAGAACTCAGGCAGCGCGCCTTCATTAATATGCATGGCACGCTACTGTCCTGCTCCAAAACAGCCACTTCCGTGCAGGACTAAACTAGTCCTGCACGGAAGGATAGTGAATCTAGGGGTATGTCTTTTAAATGGGTAAAAAAGAGGAATGACTGCGCTGCTATTAAAATAAGACTGGATGCTAAACATATGGCAAAACTATTCAAGATGACTAGTATGTTCAGGGGTTTTGATGAAAAATTGTATCCACTGAATGCTACTCTAGTTAATTAATTACCTTTCTTAAAAGTCTGTACACTTCCAGGCTTTCACTGGAAATGGTTTGCTCAAGTGGAAGCAGCTAGTACAATCATTCCTGTCAGGTAAAGCACAAGAGACTGATGGTCTGCCAGTAAAGATATGTAAAGCTTTATAACAAATGTCCCCAGCCCTGTTGCCACTTGTTAAACATTAATTTCTGAAAGTGATTCTCATCTTTAATATAAAATCACAGATTACTGTTTTGCCTAAACCTGCAAGGGAGGGACTCCATCCTCCAACACAACCCAAATGACACACAGCCCACAGACTCAGTGTGCCACTCAACCACAGAAAATAAGGCAAAACAACGTACCCAACACACTAGTCGTAGGTGACTCTATAGTCAGGCACACTGATTTCCCACTCACCAGGCTAAACAAGGAGAAGGTTACTGTCAACTGCCTGTTAGGTGCCAGGATCTGCCACATAACCCACGCACTCAGGTCACTCCACAACAAGTACAAATATGACTCTGTCATTGTCCATGTTGGTGTGAATGACCTGAGACGTACCTCCCTGGACTACATGAAAAGAGACATGTAAGAGCTCTCCGATCTTGTAGCCCAGGCAGATATGACCCTAACCCTGAGTAGCATTCTG
Source organism: Protopterus annectens (assembly GCF_019279795.1). NCBI lineage: Eukaryota > Metazoa > Chordata > Ceratodontiformes > Protopteridae > Protopterus > Protopterus annectens. The sequence goes on along the minus strand of NC_056725.1, from coordinate 1,787,070,397 downwards.
CCATCGCCCTGAATGATACTGCAGTACAAGGACAAAATGATTGACTTCAACAATTGGCTAAGCTTCTGGTGTCATTCTAAGGGGATCTAGTATCTGTCTGCTTGGGATGACATGGTTGACAGACCATGATGCTTTGCCACAGATGGCCTGCACCTCTCGCCCCTGGGATTCCAGATACTGGCTAAGGCTCTTGCTGCCCCTATAGTGCCTTTTTTAGGCAAGGTTCAAATAATAAATTCACCACCATAACAGGAACAGGCATGCAAAAACTGAGGGTAATGCTACTCAGTGCTAGAAGTCTAAATCTCAAAATGCACTCACTCGAGGCAGTCCTTAAAATGGAGAACATTGATATCTGTGCAGTGACTGAGACCTGGTTCAAGGCTCCAGAGAGCACCCCAGCACTACCAGGCTATAACTCATACCACACTTTTTGGCCATGTAACCTGGACCGAAACACCAAAGGCAGAGGTGTGTCCATATTCATTAAGGATATCCACACCTCCAGGCTAGTTGCTCAGCATAATGCATCCGAGGATATCCAAGTGCAACTAACTCTGGGCAAAACTGCAATCCAAATTGTAGCTTGCTACAGATCCCCCACCATGCCCCAGGATTCCCACTCTTCTTTTCTTGATGTACTGGAAAATATTAGGGTTCAACCAAACACCCTAATAATGGGTGACTTCAACTACCCCACCATTAACTGGGAAAACTACTCATGTACCAACTCCTTAGCTCAACGCTTTCTGGAATTCATAAGCTCCAATGCCCTGGATTAACTTATCCACACCCTTACCAGGGGCAAAAATATCCTAGACCTAGTTATTACCAACATGAGTGACCGGTGTTCAACACCTGAAGTCAACTCCTCGTTGATCCGATCCGACCATAAGCTTATCACCCTTGATATCCACATCCTGCCCCCACCTCCACCCCCCATTAAGGAAACCACAGTAAAATATTTCTCCAAAGCCAACTTCATGCTTCTTAAGACAGAAGTGGTGAACTTAATGACACCCATGCAGATGGGCAATAGAGTTACAACTGCTGAATCCTACACAAATGCACTCTATAAGCACTTACATGAGTGCATGGGTCATGCTATCTCAAACAGAACCAAGACACTATCCTCCAAAAAAAGGAAGCCAATCTGGTGGTCCTCTGCCATAAACAAACTGTACAACAGAAGGAAGAAACTGTTGTGAAAGAGAGTAAAATCCCATGAGTGGAGGAGCTTCCTTGTCAGCCTCAGTAAGAAGCTGAGATCCCTTATAAGATCATCCAAAGCTAGCTATGAAAACAAAATCACCACTAATTCACTAATACAACCACAAAGTATTCTATAGCTATGTCAAGAATCTTGATGGCAACACCCAGATCTGTTCTGAGTTACAACACAAAGGCAAGAAAATTACAGAACCAACTGATATTGCCAACATCCTGACAGATAGGTTCAGTGCTAACTTTTCCCCCCCTCTCACCCCCTAAAGGGCCCATATCTATACAGGAAGAATGCAGAGTCCCTGTAATCACAACTACGCAGGTAAGAACTGCACTCTCTAAAGTCAAAAACACAGCATCCATGAGACCGGACAACATCCCAGGCTGCGTTTTACATGAACTTCAGAATGAACTGGCTCCCCACTTAAGCACCATGTTCAATAATAGCCTCACATCAGGCTTTGTGCCCACTGAATGGTGCACAGCAACAGTTATCCCACTCCACAAAGGGGGAGCCACCACTGATCCCGGGAACTATCGACCTATTAGCCTGATGAGCCTGGTCTGCAAGGCCATGGAACTCATAAACAAAGACATTGGTAAGCTCCAAACTCTGGATCCCACCCAGTTTGGGTTTGTGAAAGGCAGATCATGCCTCCTGAACCTGATCGACTTCTTTGAGGCAGCCACCAAAGCCGTAGCTGAGGGTAAGGTGGTTCATACAGCCTATCTTGACCTCGCCAAGGCTTTCAACACCATCCCCCATTCTGGAATTATAGCTAAACTCACTAAAATAGGTATAAATCCCTACATCACAAGATGGGTTGCCAACTGGATCACTGACAGAACCCACACTGTAAAAGTTGCAGACTCCAAATCTGACCTCAAAGCAGTGACAAGTGGAGTACCACAAGGTTCTATCCTGGGACCTCTCCTGTTTGGTATCTACTTGTCTGAAGTACAAGTTAACACAGAAGGCCTCTGGCTAACGAAGTTTGCAGATGACTGTAAACTAGGAGCCATAGTCAAGTCCCCAAATGATGTGGACATCCTACAGAGGGGCCTCGTTGAGACAGATGCCTGGTGTCAGAGCCATGGCCTCAAGCTCAATGCCAAAAAGTGCAGTGTCATCCCCTTTGGTAAAAGCTCTGTACCCATGAACTACCACATAGGCAACAATCTACTTAACACCGAATGAGTGATAAGAGACCTTGGGACCCAGGTGGACAGTAATCTCTCGTTTGACAGTTACATCGCCACAGTAGTCAGGAAGTCCTTCTACGTGGAACACCTCATCATAAAAGGGTTCTCATCCAGGAAAAAAGAGGTCATTGTTCCCCTCTACTCGACACTCATTAGACCCATTATAGAGTACAATGCCCCTTTTGGAATGTACCTCACAAGACATCTGCAGTAGCTGGAAAGGGCACAGAAGTACCTCACAAAGAGGATTACTGGCCTCAAACAAACGTCCTACACTGACCACCTCAAAAAACCCCAGCTTTACTCCGTAGCATATCGCCTACTCCAAGGTGATCTCTGCCTAACATATAAAGCTATGTCAAACCCAGAGCTGTTTGACATGCTACACCTAAAGAAATCACAATCCCTCCAAGCTACACACTCTAGGGACTTAAACCTTGTTACTACGATAAACAGGACATGCTGGAGGGATAGATTCTTGTCCCAGAGATTTCCCATACTCTGGAACAGGCTACCCATCTATGTCAAGCAAAGTTCTTCCTTAGCACTCTTCAAGAAAAATCTTGATGAGTGGATGGGAAATAGGAAATACACCCCGGGGATCACTTCTGCGTCTCTGCTCGACAGTGGCACAGGAAAATAACTAAGCGTAAGCCAGGGAACCTTGTTGGCTAGGCTTACATAGGCCCTTGGGCCGATAGCCTAGTACCAACCTATGAACTTATGAACCTATTAGGGATAACTAAAAGTCCATTTCCTTTGTAGGCACAATTAAAACTCTAAACTGAAATAATATCTAATAGTCATCTCTAGCCCTGTTTGGGGATGTAAACAACATTAACATAGGCTAGCTTTCTCAAGGGCATTTGAGAGCCCTCTCACTGATGTTGCATCAGATACCCACTGAATGTTTATTGCCCATACAAAAGGTATTAATTTCTATTTAATTTAAATATCTATAGCTGTCTCTATGGAATCTGGCATGCCAGACCACTATTTGACTGCAATTTAATCATTGCATAATGCCCCTTCAACTGCCACGCTTGCAAATCAATACTATACATCCCCTTTTCCATTCCAGAAAGGCCCTGCCAAGGCTGCTCACTTCCTCTACTCTAGTTTTGCAAGGCATTGAGCCTATAGCTCACTTTTTAGATACTAAAGCTGATATTACAGGGTGAAGTGGCATCACTGAGGTACCAAAGTCTTTAATGTTTGCTGATGAGTGTCTGTTATTAATGTCTAATATTGAGCATAACATTCTTGTTATATGCCTGAATTGAAAATTAACATATCTAAGTCAAAACTGCCTCTAGCTAACCCAGCTGGTACAAACCCATGGGCATCTTCTAAAAATCTTGACCTACTGTGGTGCTCTAGTCCTCCATGGTATCTGGTGTTGAGGGGATATGTAAGATGATGGAACTTAATTTTAAGGCTTTATAGGAAAACTTTAATATGTCAGTTTAAGCCTGGGGTCACTTTGGTCACCCACTGTTAGGCAGAGTATATGTGATAAAAATTATGCTGGCATATAAGTTCTATTTTTGTTTTATTTTATTTTATTTATCCCTTGTTGACCATGTATGTCCCATTAGGCTAGTGGCATCTTTTCAGGGGAGTCCCATGATAAAACATCTATTTCCTTTGCAGTGGCTGAGCAAATTGTAATAGCTGGTGGTACAATACATTTTAAAAGGAATAGAAAGCAGTGTTGCTTGCAAGTGATGCATGTACCAATATACAGTGGATATAAAAAGTTTACACACCCCAGTTAAAATGACAGGTTTTTGTGAAATAAAAAAAATGAGACCACAATAAATCATTTCAAAACTTTTCTCACCTTTAATGTGACCTATAACCTGTACAATTCAATTGAAAAACAGACAAATCTGTTAGGGGAAAAATATAAAAAATAAAAAATGTACAATAAGCTGGTTGCATAAGTGTGCACACCCTTAAACTAATACATTGTTGAAGCACATTTTGATTTAATTACCAATCGTAATATAATAGTATGGACCACTGTGGCCTACTGCAGCCATAAGAGCTTTTTGCAGCTACACCTTAACTAATGTTCTGGCAAATGTTAACATTTTTTCTCAATTTCTTTGGATAGACAGAGATTTGTCAGTGTTCATTTACATGAGTGTTGAAGCTCTGCATCATATACATTAAAACACAAACTCAACCGCACATTACATGAAAGTACATTCATAAATGCAATCGCACAGTGGGTCAAAAAACAACAACCAGCAAAACTTTTAACTAAATCTAACAATACACGCACACACACACACACACACACACACACACACACACACACACACACACACACACACACACACACACACACACACACACATACATTTATGTATATATGAGTATATCATTATTCCTATAACATGCCCCACAGCAAACAAAAGCAAACATCACATCACTGACAAAAGCAAAGTGAAACCACAAACCATCAAAAGCATAACCCAGAGAACAACTAATAAATGAAAAAAAAGTCCACACCAATTACAAAACTGAAAAAAACAGACACACACATATAAGAAAACAAAAAAGATAAGCCTAATAACTTACTTGCAAAGGGGGAACCCACATCTGCAATACCCTGCTAAATATAAATATATATATATATATATATATATATATATATATATATATATATACACACATATATACATATATAGTATATATATATATATATATATATATATATATATATATATATATATATATATATATATAGATACAGACATATACCAACTTTGAGATCACACAACTGTGGGAAAAAGGCATATTCTTTATCCCTGCTGGAGTGTGAAACCACATCAGTCCAATATTCAACAAAAAACACACATTTTCTCTCATGCGTACTCACACACATTGCCTAAGATACACAAAAATGAAGTTAATCCACCCTATAGACTGATAGTTTCAGCACCAGTTTCAAAACTGGCAACACTGCTGACATTTGTGGATAGGGCATTACTCACATTAGTAGTAGTTCCCTCTTTTATTAGGGATTATTCCGACTTCCTTGAAAAAATCAAGGAAGTTAGGGTGCTCCAAGAAAATATACTGGTCACTATAGATGTTCAATGTTTATTCATATCTATCCCACATGAAGTTGGTATTGAATGGATAGATTTTATGCTAAATAAAAACAATGATTATGTGGTGGGAGAACTTAAGTTTTTGACAAAATGCATTGACTAAGTTTTGTCTAACAATTTTTTTTTTATGTTTGAAGGGAGTTACTACCATCAGGAGATAGGGGTGTCAATGGGGGTCTATATTATTACCTCGAATGGGCAGCATGTCGAATGCAACTCCATCAACACATAAACGCAGAACTACACATTCAGCAAACCACCAAACCATCGAAAATGTAAACATCGAACGCATCACGTCATCAAAAGCGCCATTCAGGTAAGTGAAACCCAACAAAGTAAAACTAAATTAACACACTTTTTGCAGGGGGGCAAGCCCCCCTGCACTCCCTATATGGGGGGCACACCCTCTACTTAAATATACCAACTCCGAGATCACACTACAGTGGGGAAAAGGATATATTTCCTCATCCCCACAATCTGCTGCTGGACAACAAACACATTTGATGTTGTCAGTTTCGATGGTTTGGTGGTTCGCTGAATGTGTAGTTCGGCGTTTATGTGTCAACAGAGTTATATTCAATATACTGCCTGTTCAAGGTAATAATATAGACCCATCAATGGGTGCACATATGGCTCCAAATTATGACAATCTAGTTATGGCTTATTGGGAAACTCATATACTTCCATTGATAGAAGGACACAGGAAGGTGTGTTCATATTTGTTTTATTGATGAATTGTTTTTTTATAGGGAAGGGATTTATTTATGAATTGGAATTATTTATGAGAGGTATGAACAGAAGTAGTGATTTTTTGAAATTTTTCCATAGGTTTCACACATCCGAGGTTTTTCTTTTTTTTTGGCTTTAGAAGTACACAAAACCTTAGTGACAACAGATTGAGTGTGATTTTTAGTTACAAGAATGTTTCTAGCAACACACTTTTGCATTATTCCAGTAAGCATCCTTCATATATAAAATGCAATATTATTAAAGGTCAGGTAGTAAGGCTTAAGAGGTTGATCATGGACATGAAAAGTATAAAAGATTTTATACGGGTTTTACAACAGAGATTTACAAACAGGGGATATCCAAAAGGCACTGCTGAAAAAATATTTAAGCAGGACAGTACATACAAAGATAAGAGTAGGGGTGTTTGCAGTCACCCTCGAGAGTGATCTTCTTCCATGCCTTTAATGTTTACATTGGATATTGTAACCATTAAAAAAGTCATTTACAACAACTGGAGAATACTTGAAGTAAGTTTGGAAGTTAAAAGAGTAGTCAGCGACAAACCTTTCTTTACTAACTTAAAGCGTGTAATACAAAAATGATTCTGGAAAGAGAGGCAAAGGAACATTACAAAGAAGAAAAAACAAGGACATACAGATGTTCCAGTTGTTCTCAGTGCAGGTGTATTTTAGAAAGTCCATTTGTTACTGATGTAAGGATGGGGAAAAGATACCAGGAACTGTGGTATTTCTCATGCAATTCAAAGCATGTGGTTTACCTTGTTAAGTGTTAGACTGACAAGTCTTTTTATATTGGAAAGATGAACTGGGATCTCAATAAAAGAATTTATAAGCATAGTACGCATAAGAATTAAAAATAAACAGAATGCTTTAGGTAAAGATCCTACGGTGTGTCCTAATTTCATAAAATTTATTTTCACTGTTATTGAACATTTTGTAACTATTTTTAATGGACACAGAGAAAACTAACTTGAATTCAAAGAGATCCATGCATACTGTGAACTTTGGCTTAACAACAAAATGGATTATAGGGTGGAGTTAATAGGAACCAACACAGAAACAAGCGCAAATAAAATTGCTATTTATCTTCTTATTCTACAATATGTTTCTATACATTTAATATTCATGTATTTTTATTTTATGGATTTGATTAGTTGTTTAGTTGTGTTTGATCCATTAATTGTATTGGGTCATGTGATATGGGTGAGTTCTATTTAACTGTTGATTTTATGATTATTATTATGTTCTGATGAAGGCCAGAATGGCTAAAAGCACTTAACAACAGCATTCATTAAACTTGCTGGAATAATTTTTTTCTCCATTGATGATTTCTCTTGGTTTTTGTTTTCATTTATCACATTTTGGGACTTTTTGTTTAATTGAAATCTGCACCGCAGTGTTATTTGTTATAAATACCTAAGTTAATGTGAAATCCAAACTTTGAGACAATTCAGTACTTACTGACAGTTATTTCCTGTTCTAGCAAGAGCCATACTTGCCCTTCTTGAAACCATACAGACATATCACTCGTGATAATTAAAACAAAATGATACCTACCATATGTAGATTGTCCTAATTTCACAAAGCTTCTATTTAAGAGTAAACTTTCCTTCATGTGTTGCTTATATTTTCAGTGTACATTTGTCTTTAACCACTGAATAAATATAAATTGTAAAAATAAGTATAAACGAGTCAAACCACCATGGTCCAGCCAAATAAATGTCCAGAAGATATGTAAAACAGCAAACAGTTTACTGGAAAAAGGTTAGCGCTTTTGCAGGGTTACTGCTTCATCAGACCAAATACAAAATGAAAGTAAAAATCACATCTTTTTTAAAAAAGTGCTCTGCCAATTAGTAAGAAACAATTAAAACTGAACCAATTAAAAAACAAAAATGATCTTACATCATCTTCTTGAGCATTTAGGAATTTGAGAATTCTTGAGCATTTAGGAAGCATATGCAATCAGGTTATATCAAATGCCCTAGCTAATCATGCCTTATCTTATCCAGCCATAGTACCTTTCTGTTTAGGGTTCTGCAAGTGCTGCATCCCAGCAGAAGGAGAGGTGATTTTAACAACACTGTTGAATTATGTGAGCTAAAGTGGATTATCTCTATGAGAGCTTATGAACCTCCAGGCCTTAACAGTGGCACTTCCCTTAAGCCTGCCTTATTAGGCAGAAGATGATGTAAGATCATTTTTGTTTTTTGAATTGGTTCAGTTTTAATTGTTTCTTACTGATTGGCTGAGTACTTTTTTAAAAATATGTGATTTTTAATTTCCTTTTGTATTTGGTCTGATGAAGCAGTAACCCCGTGAAAGCGCTAACCTTTTTCCAATACACTGTTTGCTGTTTTACATATTTTCTGAACATTTATTTGGCTGGACTGTGGTGGTTTGACTCACTTATACTTATTTTTGGATTTGCTGCTTTGTTTTGTGAGTCTCCTTCAGCAGTGGGATAGCTTATATACATTTTTTTCACTAAATATAAATTGTCAAAAACCACAGTGAAAATAAACCCATTGAGTTAATTTTGTACCCAAGTATAAATATACTGTTGAATAAAGAAGTAACACAGATTATTGCAAGCCTTAATGTATAGACATATTTTTTTCCAATGCATCCAAGTATAAATAAGTCAACTGTTCCCTGGAAATTAATCTTAGTGTTTCCCACAGTTGAACAATATAGGTTTTGTACTGCAAGAAACTTTAAAACTATCTGACTATGTAAGAATGATATTTTACAGAAAATGCTGGTTATGCTGTTCTATATATCTTCTTGCTGAGAACTGTCTTTATTAGGTCTTCCAGCTGTCAGGAAAAGGGACATAACCTAACCATGAGTAATGGCTTTGCCGGTCCTTCTGACTGCCAGACTAAGTTCTGTTTACTCACTCAGCAGCAGTCTCTAATGCTCCCTGTTTTCTGTTTGCCTTGCTTGACTTTAACAGTAAAGTGTGAGAAACTATGCCTGCATTACTCTACTCAGTGCTAGCATACCTCTCATGTATGTCTCTAGCTCAAACTACCCAAAAGGTAATTTGTCATCCTGACTCATTCACTGTCATTAGTCATAATATTCTGTTTCCACTAACTGGATAGGAAATATTGAGATCTGATTAGTTTGCTAGGAGATAATGTAGCCACAACGAAAAATGCATTATAATAAAAACATGCAGATCTAAATCACCAAGTGTTTTAAATAAATTGATGATTAAGAGGAACAGTGGCAGGTAGTTGTGTTTTATACCAGCTCATATATGAGCACTGTTTCAACTGTATATGAAAATACTTAACGATGTGGCTATCAAATAATCATAAAACAAGAAAAGACTATATATTTGAGAAATCCTCCTGTGTTTTTAAAAGAGGTCACACTGCCTGTATCATGTGTTGAATCATTCTTTTTTTAAGTGTATTGAAGTTGTCTCTCACAACTTTGTAAAATTACAATACATTAAAGCACTGACAACAAACTGCATATTTCATAACAGCACCAAAGGTATAGCATATGACTTGTGAGATTACTTACCCACATGATGCACTGTGAGTAACTTGATAATTGGTCTAGCTTGATATATTAAATTTATTTTATGTTGTTTTATTTTATTTGATTTATTGAATAAACTAGCTGGTTAAACTTGGTCATTTACAAATGAGACCCAGTTAAAAAATCTCTAGTATTAGGTTACTATATATCAAAAAAGCAAATGTTATATATTATTACTTATGTTTGCTGGGGCTTTTCCCCTCGGGTCTCCACTAAAAATGGGTTTGTTTGCAAACTCAGTTGGACTTACCCAGTTAACGAATGTGAAATAAATAAATAAACATAAATAGCACAAAATATAGGAAATTATAAGCTTTCACATACCATATGCTTGAGCAATGGAAAAGATAAAAAAGGTAAGATTTGTTACTCCAAATAACATCAGTAGCACACATACACACACTCACACACACACACACACACATATATATATAGGTTCATAGGTTCATAGGTTCATACTAGGCTATCTGCCCGAGGGCATTTATAAGCCTAGCCCATCGTTTTGTGGCTTACGCCACCCCTTTAGTATGGGGAACTATACCCATTATTTTGCTGTGCCTCTGTCGAGCAGTGACACTGAGGTAATTCCTGAGGTATATCTGCGATCTCCCATCCATTGGTCAAGATTTCTCTTGAACAAGGCCAGCGAGGTGCTCTGCCTCACATGTACCGGGATTTTGTTCCACAGCATAGGGAGTCTTTGGGTGATGAATCTATCCCTCCAGCACGTCCTATTAATAGCCGTGTCGAGGTTTAAGTCTCCCGCCTTGTGGCTCTGATGGATCTAGATTTTTGAGGTGAAGCATATTCATCAAATCTGGGTTTGACATGGCCTTGTATGTTAGGCAAAGGTCACCTCTGAGCAAGCGGTGGCGACTGAATAGAGCTGGAGTTCTTTCAGTCGGGCAGCATAGGACAGATTTTGAGACCCTTTATCCTTTTGGTGAGGAACTTTGTGTCCTCTCCAGCTGCTGCAAGTGTCGCCTCAGATAGATTCAGAATGGGGCATTGTACTCAATCATTGGTCTGATGAGTGATGAGTAAAGGTAGACTATGACCTCCCTTGATCTAGATGAGAATCCCTTCATGATAAGGTGGGCAATGTAGAAGGACTTCCTAACTACTTTAGCTACATGGGTGTCGAATGACAGACTACTATCAACCTGGGTCCCCAGGTCCCTGATAACTTCTTCTGTGCTCAGTGGATTGCCACCTATTTGGTAGCTAGGGGTAACCTTGTTTTTCCCGAAGGGTATGACTATGCATTTTTTGGCATTTAACTTTAGGCCATGGCTCTGGCACCAGTTATCCGTTTCTGTGAGACCCTTCTGAAGGATATCTGTGTCAGATGTGTTTTCTACTATGGCCCAGTTTGCAGTCATCTGCAAACTTTGTCAGCCATAACCCTCCTGTGTTTGCTTGTACTTGGAAAAGTAGATGCCAAACAAGAGTGGGCCCAGGACTGAGCCCTGTGGGACACCACTTGTGACAGGCTTTGAGTCTGACATGGCGCCAGCAACTCTGACCCTGTGGGTTCTGTCACTCAGCCAGTTTGCAACCCATCTTGTGATGTATGGGTTAACATTTAAGCTGATGAGTTTTTCAATGATACCCGAGTGGGGTATTGTATCGAAGGCCTTAGCCAGATCGAGGTAGGCTGTATGGACTGCCTTTCCCTCATCAATGGCTTTGGTGACTGTTTCGAAAAAGTCAACCAAGTTTAAAAGGCATGATCTGCCTTTGACAAAGCCAAACTGGGTTGGATCCAAAGTCTGCAAATTCCCTATGTCTTTATTTATGAGGTCCATTATGATCCTCTCCATGGCTTTGCAGATAAGGCTTGTCAAGCTAATGGGCCGGTAATTTCCAGGGTCTGTGGTGGCACCGCCTTTGTGAAGTGGGACCACAGTTGCAGTGCGCCACTCCCTGGGTACGTATCCAGAGGTAAGACTTTGATTAAACAGCTGTCGTAGCTGTGGGTTTAATTCCTCATTGAGTTCGTGGAGCACACAGCCGGGGACACCATCGGGTCCCATGGATGCTGTGTTTTTTGCTTTGGAGAGAGCAGTTCTCACTTGGGCGTTGGAGATGTTTGGGGGGCTGCACTCATTTGGTATAGATATCTCTCCTTTTGGGGAGGGGAAGTTTGCACTGAACCTGTCAGCCAGTATGTTGGCAATGTCTGTAGGATCAGTAATCTTCACATCATTTTGAACTAGTTCTGAGCATATCTGGGAGTTTCCTCCTAGGTTTCTAACATAGCTAAAGAAGGCCTTATGATTGTCTTTTGAGTCTTTAGCTATTTTTCTCTTGAAATTTGCTTTGGATGATTTTATAAGAGCTCTTAGTTTTTTACTTATAGTGATCAAGGGTGTCTTACCTTTTAAGGATTTTGCTCTATCTTGTAGTAGCTTCCTCCTTTTGTTGTAGAGTTTGTTTATGGCTGGGGTCCACCAGACTGGACGCTTGCCTTTGGTACAAAGAGTCTTTGTTTTGCTTGGGATTGCCTTATCCATGCAGTCCTGCAGGTGCTGGTAGAAGGCATTTGTAAGTGATTCAGCGGCTTGAGTATTGTTTTCCACCGGCTCGGGGGCCTGAAAGGAGACCACACTAGTCTTTAGAAAGAACATTCACATCTTTAGAAAGAACATTCACATCTTAGAATATGTATATATTTACGGGTCTACACTTTGGACGGCCAAAATACCACAACACCAACTTTCACAATCCAGAAGGGCTGACACCATCAGAAAACCGATGTCCCAGAACACCGACTGCAAACTCTAGGTAAGTAACCACTTGGCCACCATACTGAACTTTGCTCCTTATCCCCCCTGGTAGTGTGACCTTGGAGTTGGTATATTTAGGGGAGTGGGGGTTTATCCCCCCCCACATATGGTATGTGGTGTGCAAAGCCCCCCACATCGGTACATCAGTGGGTTTAATTTGCTTTGGGCTTCATTTTATATTTTTTTGGACAAGGGATTACTTACCTGGAGTTCGCAGTCAGACATATATACACACACACACACACACACACACACACACACACACACACACACACACACACACACACACACACACACACACACACACACACACACACACACACACACACACACACACACACACACACACATATATGCATATAAAAATGATTACTTGACAAATGGTCAAATATATGTAATGCTGAAGACAAAACAATACCACTCATAAGTTTGAATGTACAGATGACTGAAACCTCCCAACACTGAATCTGAAGAACATCACAAAAGGAATACAATCCCTTTTTATGATCTATAAACTAAAATCTCTGTATAACATTAAACCCAAATTTGCATGAATAGTGGTGGTCTTACAGAATTTGTTTTGTTAAGTTACAAAGTTAAGTTTAGCACAAATTACACTAGTGGCCAGGTAGATCACTGAGGAGCATACCGTTCAACTGTCCCTATTTTGGATGAATATTCCTATTTTCAGAGTTGATTTAGGATGCCCCTGTTTTTGAATATCTGTCCTTATTTTCAGGCTTGATATAACCATTCATACATTTTTCTGAATCCCCCTATAAGATGTAATTTTTTAAAGCTGAGAACAATAAATTAAAGAAAGAACATTCACATCTTACAACACCTTTTTTTCTGAAGCAAAAATAATTTGCTATGTATGGTAAACTTTTTGTGATACAGTTCATTAAAGTCTACAGATTTTACAATCCCCAGGATTCATGAAGCTTGGCGCAAAGACGGCGTTAGGCTTGCGCCAACCGTGCAGCGTAGAGATGGCACAGTAATGCCATATGCATATTAATAGGTGCGCTGCCGCCACATCCACGTGCATAGGAAATGTGCGCAACTGCATGGGGCATGTCCAAGCGCTGCACGGAGGCGTGGACATGTCGGCTGTTTACGTGCAACTTAAAATGCTGAATAGTACAGCCTGCCTCTAATAGTAATCACACCTGTCAGTGTACGTGGATACTGAAACGTATGCAAAGCATGCAAGAAAGTTTTGCGAACACAAAAATAAGAAGCAAACACAAATGCACGTAGCTGAATATTGAGTCCCCATCCCTCGAACAAATGACATTTAAAACCCCGTGCTCATATTCTATTGTAGTGTTGATAGTTATACCAAGTGGAAGCGAAATGCATCATGTTAGCACACCGCCAATAGCTAAGTCTAGCCCAATGGTCAGGGTTGCCACCTGTCCCACATTGTGAGGGACAGTCCCCCTCTGGGCAGTTGTGTCCATACGAAAACCATTATAAATGTAAAATATCCTGCGATAGGAGGACATAATTATGTCCCACATCTTATGGAATAGTCACATACAATAGTTATTTCCATATGTAACATACCTACATGTTACTAGAAACAGAATAAGCAAGTAAACGAAACAGAAGAAGCAGCTAAACTGCTACAACAATAAGCTTACATTTAGGCATAAAACAAAAGTACTATCGGTTGTACTGACCATGGGTATGTGTTGGCCTATAAAATCTGATGTGTGTCCCGCATATATCCCATCCTGGCCATATGAAAAGGTGGCAACCCTACCAATGGTCAATGCATTCACCCAAAATCTGCCCATTTGTGGTCCAAGGTGTCCTTGTCAGGATGGGCCAAAGATGAACGGGTATTACCCGGGTCTACCTACCATGTCATGGAAGATAAGTATTTGCATGTACCTATGTGTGTGATGTACAGCATGTGGATGGTGAAAAATGTTAGGGTAGTCCTCATAGCCATACAGGTACCAGAGATATGTAGTGTATGCAATGTGTTCCCTTGACCGTGCCATGGGCCATCAACCAGAGAATAGATGAATGGAGTGTGTGGAATATGGGGGTAGGGGGGACGGGTAATGTAATAATTCACCAAGGGGAGACTGTGTTGGATGCACAATAGGTGAACTGGAGGTGTATGAGGGAGCAGTGGGTGAATCAGAAAGAAACACAAAGAACAAACATACACATCCGCAATGCAACCTGCCATGCCATACTGTAGAACACAATCCCACAAACATATGAATATTAAAATGTGCGATACACATGTACAGAAACGTCACCGGCACATACCCACATAATGGTCTGGCCTGAACTGAGCCATCCAACCACAACACACCTGGATGCATAATTGAATACCCATCATCCCCTCTACAGCTCACAACCCACCCCCCCCATTCCTGAACGTCCACCAAATCCAGCCATACTCGGGCTGCTAGCTTGGTGCAGCCATATCTGCACATAGTGACCACTACTCATAT
>NC_056725.1:1786932769-1787050269 GCF_019279795.1 Protopterus annectens | reverse complement strand
CTCATCCAATTACCCGCAGTGGGTTATGACAACCTGTGTACTACTGGCTACTATGGTGACCCTCGTATGTGCTACAGATGTCATGGTGCCACTATGGATGTCTACTGTCTGCTGCCTTAACATTCGGCCACACATTCTAATACAACTGCCAATTGGTAGGTTGATTGACTTACCTTGAGGGTGTGCCAGACCTGAGGATGGTGCTGGAGGGCTGCCTATATCGGATGCACATAGTGCACTTCCTATATATGGCTGAGCACAGGTAGTGTCATGTTTGTCATCCCTTTTACTGTTTGTGCAAGTCAGAGAGGGTGACATTCCCTTGGGTCCCTACTGTGTCAGTGCATATGCTATGCGTTGCCTCTTTGCCAAGGCTAGGTCATACTGGGCATGCCTCCTTCCTCCTACTAGGTCTGGCTCAGGTTGTTCCTCCTCTGAGTCACTCTGTGCCTGTACAGGCCTTGGCATTGGTGGGTGGTTGTGTGGCCCTGCCCCATGCTGTTCCTGCTGCAGCTGTTTTCACAAGATCATATTGTGTAGCATAGCACATACCATAACAATTTGGGTGCATGTAGCTGGTGAATAATGCAAGGCTCCACCGGATGTGTCCCGACACTGGAACCATGACCTGAGCATCCCAAACACATGCTGTATTATATGTCTGGCCTGTGCCTCATTATGGCGTCATTGTTCAGGTGTGTGTGCATTTTTGAGGGGTGTCATCAGCCACGGCTCCAGTGGGTACCCAGCATCCCCCACTAGGTGACCGTAGGGGATGTCTATATTGGCAAAGCTGTGGTACAGCTGCATCAAATGCCATATATCGGAATCATCATAGCTTCCAGGGCAGCCAGCACACACATTCAGTATAATGCCCTGGGCATCGCATACAACCTGGTAGTTGATGGAGGAGATGCCACTGTGGTTAATGTAGGCCCTACCCTGCTCACTGGGTGGTGCTTTGATGCATATGTGCATGCAAGCTATAGCACCCACTACCCCAGGGTAGTCTGCCATTTGGTGGAAGAGACGCATATTGCTGGTCAACACCTCACGTGTGTTGAGGAAATGTACGTGCTCACTGGCATGTGGTTACATGGCATCCAGGAAATGGTGGAATACCCTGGATGCAGATGGCTGTGAGATCCCCATGATAAACCCAGTTGTGCTTTGGAAGGTACCTGTGGCTAGTATACCTAGGCCTACACATACCTTGGTATCCACTGGGATGGGTTCACCTCGGCCTGTTCAATGTGTCAGGTGTGGCTGGCACAGCTCAACAATCTGCTGTAGGAGGTCTCTGTCCACCCCATAGCACTCCACTATCTCCAGCTCATGTAGCCCCTGGTAGGTTACCCTGGGCCTGTACAGTCTTCTCTGTCTCCTCACTGAGAGTTGTTCAGCAGCATTCACATCCTCACCACCCTCAGCCTCCTGCACATGTTGGTCTATGTTGGCCTATGTTGCCTGCTGCAGCCCTTATCATTTCGTTGGATTGTTTGGTAAAATTTCCCCGCATGTATACACCGGTGGTGTAGAGTGTGGAAAAACCTGAGGGGATGGTGCTTGCTCACTTTATCGTAGTGTTCTGGGTCGGGCTGGTCTGCTGGGCCTGTAATCTGCTGATTGTGATAACTATCACCTGTTTGCCCAGCTTGTTCACCTTGACTACTCTGCTACTGCTGTTGTCCCTCCCAATTGCACTAGGCAGGTATAGACACACCCCTGGCTTAGGCATGCTAAGCCAGGAGCAATCCCGAGACACAGGGCTCCAATCTACGTACAGTATGCCTGACGCCCCCCCCCATGCTTTCACCTATATTCAAGTCCTGCACCCAGCTATCTATACACATACACTCTTAGGACCTGCATTACACACTGGGGATAAATGGGATTCACTATTTTCCACCTTGTTTGCATAGTACTGTCTTCCAATGCATAGTTATTTGACCCATACTGAGCCTCCCCAAAAATAACCCGCACACAACTGGTTAAAAAAGCCTTATTATCACCGTATTCAATGTCCCTTGTTCTTCCCAGCAACAAAGCAACCAGCCTCTGCATGGCTCGAAACCGGGACCCTGCACACCACAGACGATGTGCTTTACCACATCACGTACAGATCATCCAGCACAGGCATTCAACAGTATAGGACATGTATTCCATCATGTAGATTTATGTGTGCTAATGTCCACATATATATATATATATATATATATATATATATATATATATATATATATATATATATATATATATATATATATATATATATATATACATACACATATACATATACACACACATATGCGTAGATGTAGAGTATATATCTCAACAGAGGACCACGTGACACCAAAGCATTAGACAAGAATGAAAAGGAAACCACATGTGCCTCCTGCATTATGTACTGGTGTTAATATCAAGGCAAGTGTGTTTCTGTGCGTCACATGGGTTCAGACTGTATTAAGGGTAAGATTAGGGCTGCTGACATTACTCACCAGACCTATTGCCGAATGTATGTGTATGTCTTGCCAACCCAGTCTCTTGGCTGATTGTGACATTTATGGCCACTATATAGGAAAACAATAAAACACACTCCTCAACACATCCAGTGGCTAGCCACTCACAGACACCAACACATAGGATATGACTGCCAAATACACACACCTGTCATGCCTTGAAATAGAACACCTACCTGTCTATTCTATCACACTACAGCATTACGCAGTTACAGAATGCACTACCGAGATTACTGGGACACAGCACTCCCAGAGGTGTACTTCTAGGTGGGTGACATCATCAGCAATGGCAAAGTCGGTGATAGGGATTGTATGGAGTGTGAGCAGTCTAAAAGCATTCTGTCACCAGGCAGACGGAGACACACACACACACACACACACACACACACACACACACACACACACACACACACACACACACACACACACACACACACTTGGCATGGCTGGGATTAGAACACTGACCTAACTACCTTATCACACTACAGCATTACGCAGTTACAGAATGCGTTACCAAGATTACTGGGACACAGTGCTCCCAGAGGTGTACTACTAGGTGGGTGACATTATCAGCAATGGCAAAGTCAGTGATAGGGATTGTATGGAGTGTGAGAGGTCTAAAAGCATTATTCTGTCCTCAGGCAGACAGAGATGCACACACAGTTGGCATGGCTGGGATTAGAACATCAACCTAACTACCTTATCACACTATAGCATTACGCAGTTACAGAACGCGCTACCAAGAATACTGGGACACAGCACTCCCAGAGGTGTACTTCTAGGTGGGTGACATCATCAGCATTGGCAAAGACGGCGATAGGGATTGTATGGCATGTATGGAGTGTGAGTAGTCTAAAAGCATATTTCTGTCCCCAGGCAGATGGAGACAAACACACTCCAGTGGTGGGATCAGGACAACTGACTATCTACAGACCACTATTACAATACTACATAGATATGAGCCGTACCACAGACACTACACCTTTCAAGACTGTCAATATGACCTTCTAGGAATGTGGACATCTACATGGATGCTGGCAGTTATGATGTACATAGCTGTGAACCTGTGTGTTCAATGTAGGAATCCATCCTGAAGTGGGGTATGGCCGTCTGTTGAATGGATGACTACTATCGCTATACAGGGTTACAGTGGCCATGCCCATACACATAGAGGCACATAACTGACACAAGGTGTCACTGGGCATGCTCACACACTTAGTAGCACACGGCTGTTTGGAATGCACTATGTGTCCATCTACACAACGTTATACTGGGCATGCTCACACAGTAGCACAGGGCTGTTTTATATGCACTCTGATTCTAAACATGGAAGGGCACAGTGGCCATGCTATTACAGTTAGACATGAACAACACATTGTAATGGACTCCAGTGTCAATAGTTGTCATTGTTAGCAGGAACGCTGCACTACATATATCTGACACCGGTCTTCTACACGTCTGCTGCTGTCCGTCACCTTAGATGTACCAATCTAAACCTGGCACACTACTACCACCCGTGGTGATGTCCTGCCAGGAGTGGTTACTTCGCCTATATAGTGCCATTTATAGTTGAATGTCCTGAGACCAGGTTAACACCCTGACACCTAGAGGACAACTGCATTGTATGTGTATGCTAAACAGTGCTAGATGTGTAGCATTCGTAATCACAGCTGCCCAATGTAGATCCAACAATGGGGAATACTGACATCAGTGCAGTGAGGAACACCTGGCTGAAGGCTCAGTTGTGCACAATAGCACTACCACTGTATACCTTGGATACAGACATGTTGGCCATAGCACAGGTACGGACCGCTCCAGGTGGTGGTGTCCCCATGTACATGAAGGCCACTCACATGTACTGACCAGTACACCCTCAAAAGGCATCACAGATGTGTCGGGTGTAGATCACAGTGTCAAAAGCCGCATTTTAGGATGTAGCCCTCAGACATCACCATGTCCTTGGACCAGCAACACACATCCATACATGTGGCAAAACATATAATAGTACAACACCATGTGACCCATGACCAGTGGACTTTACCTAGCTCGACATCAACTGTGCAGACTACCCATGTACTGACACAGTTGCATCATGTGTTATGCAATGCAATGATACTACTATTCATAACCAGGTCGACTGTACACATAACAGGGGCCCTGGGTCATATACAACAGTAACAGATGACTGTTGCTGTACACCAGTAAACACCCTCATGTTTGGATATGACATACATGTACCTGCCATGGATATGTACATGACACACACACACACACACACAACACATATGTATATAGCATAGCTGTTGCTGTCCTTCATGCAGATAGGTGGCTACAGCAATTACACACATGCACATGGAAGGTAGGTCCATGGCTGTTGAATGCTAACAGTACATAAGGTGTGATATCAATGTTGACTGAGTTAACATTCCCTCTGTACTGGTTACCCATGACAACTATCATATCATACAACAGTCCATGTGTCATGTATGTCATCACTCATGTCCACCAATTGCAATGCCTACAAACATGGCTAAATGACAGGAATGTAGGACCTACACACATGTACATGTAGTGGTGTGCGTTCAGCTACCATGCATGTGCAGTATTTGATGTTTGCAGGTGACGTGTGTCTTACTACAACATGCAGTTGCAATGCAGCCCCATCATTGCCAACTGTATATGGTGATATACTGACAGTACTTTAAGATGTACATCAGGTATGGACAGATGTGTAGACATAACTAAGTGGTGAGCCATCTTTGCAGATGGATGTTTGCTGAGGACAGCTCACAGGTGTGTCACAAGCAGTCCTACAATAACATGTGCAAACACTAAGCTATGGTTCTGTTAATTGAAGGGGAACACATACAACCTACACAGCAGTCAGGGTGTCACTGACTGTAAATCACTTGACACCTGTAACACTTAAGACCTCCCATGTGCATATATCAGCACAATTGCCAAAGGTAGCGTCAGTACACATTGTAATGCGGGCAATACTGCTGCATGTCTGTCATAATTATCATAAGATAGCAGGTGTTTGATTCACAGTACTGCCATGTGTGTTTGCTTGTGTGTCCATATATGCCATGTATGGTGGAGAATACATCCCAATTGTTACTCACTCTCCTGTACGCTGTTGTAGAGATCTGTACATACTGCATTGCAGAAAGCAAGACATAGGCAGGGGTGGGGTGTGTATCACACACATGTGAGCTATCTCTATGTGCATGACATAGGTGCATTCAATTGTGGACTCCACAGTGTGTGTGTGTATGTATGTATGGCTGTTTGGTCCATGGAGTGAGGATGTATGTTACCATAGTGAACATATAGGACCCCTAACCCCTCCAGGTGATGCAGTCTACTACCCTGTTGATGCCGTCGATCTTAGGCATTACTGACTACCTGTACATGTGTATTCTCTGTGTCGCATCATGTGGGTGCACAGTACTATAATGGTGATTACCACATAGGCAGGGGTCCTCACCTCAACATTATCAAGTGTATATGTATGTTACAGTGTCGTTGACCCCGTGGGCATGTTGCTGTGTGTGTGGGTGCATGTGTGTGTGTGTGTGTGTGTGTGTGTGTGTGTGTGTGTGTGTGTGTGTGTGTGTGTGTGTGTGTAGTTGTGTGTTCTCATCCTGTAATGTGAATGTGTATTTCTGCTACACAGTGAGGCCTCAAGCTATCAACTGGCCTCTACCCTTCTCATCAGCTAGACCGTTATGTAAACTCCCCGCCCCATGTAACTGTACCTGTGAAATCACCCGGTATGGATGTCACGTCTCTAGCCACTGTAGCTTAGTACACAGCTCCCATGCTCCTGGGTCAGTAGATGTGTAAACATCTTTGGAATGTCAGCCTTTCTAACAGTGAGGTTGAAGCTACGAATAGCATGCTGGTATTGCCATACATACCTGTGAGTAGTCCACATTTACACATGGGAAACTAACTGCAAACACTGACACTCAATGACACATGCAATTAGACCTGAAGGAAGGAAGCAGGACATTATGACCAACATGCTGTTACTGTTGTTACCAAGACACATACTGTGAACAGAAAACAATGCATTCTAAACCTGTACTACATGGTATGTCTGCTACGTGCCAACAGTACACAACAATTGTAATCTACACTTATCTCCCTATTCTGTTCACCCTGTGCATCAGACCATATGAGAATGTCCCTGCACCGATGGTGTGGATGACAGGGATGTGGCACAGGCATCATCATATGCACAGGGTGATAATGTTTGCCAGGGGCCTAGGCTGCACCAGTGGATGGCATCATGTGTGTGGGTTAGGGCCTGTGATCTAATTGGCCATGTGTGGTTGTTATGCATGTGTGTGTTGCGGTGCCCTACAGATGGTTCTGGTGTGTGGGTGTATGTGTGCACACAGTTCTGCCATGTGTCTGGCCTACACAGGGGTATTATTGACAGCTCCAGACTGTACAGACCAGGTTTTACAACTCACAGTGTCTGGCCATGGCCACGTGAACTGTGCCTTCCAGGGGTTGCACGGGCACTACCAGGCAGAGGTGCAGATTGGGTACTGTCCAACGACACATGTCTACTGGAACTGTGTCCCTGTTGGGACCATCTAGGGCCATGTGCATGTGGCCTGCTGTGTCCTTGTGTAGACAGCGCAGCACCAGCTGCACTGTTGCTACCACCACTATGGGAGCGGGCATGTGAGGTAGCTCGTTCACATAGACCTGCACCAGGTGACATAGCTGGCCTACATCCACGTGCCCTATGCCTCATTCCTACCAGATGTTCCAGCACAGACAGCTCACACTCGCGGATTGTCATTCCATGGTCAAGGATTCCAACCATGTCACCCAATCGTCTGTCCAAAATCTCAGCAATCTGCTGTTGAGCATTTGCCATTGCCTGGATGTTGTTGTTTAAAGAATGGATAGCAGCCCTCTGAAGCCTCTGCCCTTTTCTGTTCTGCCATTCAGCATGTGCCTGTGCCACCATTACAGCCTGAAACATGCGTCTGGTGACAGCAGCTGCTGCGCTCTGTCCTGCAGGGGCATGTCGGCCATAGGTCCTCCTACGAGCAGCACTGGCCACATGCCTGTGTGGCCCATCTCCAGTCATTTGCCTGACACCATGGTGTGAATACACACCTTCCATAGCCACTACACTTTCCTGTTCCAAGCTACCACACGCCAACTGTCCTTCCTCTATGGCCACTGGTGATGGGGTATGTGTTGGCATGGGATCTGTGTGCGGGAATGAGGGGGATATAGGTGGAATGGCAACCAATGGCAGAGATTCAGCCACTGACAACCCTGCCTGTGCCTCAAGCATATGTTCATCATCACTGCTAGAGTCTGTGTGGATACTAACATCAGATGGACCGCAGGAGGGTAACGCACCTACATCACCTGTGAGGGCAGACAAAGACTACATTACAATACAGACACACACAGACCATGCATATGATTTGACAGAAGGCATGCGACATGCATGTGATACAGCAGACGGCATGCAGCTTAGACAATAATAGTGGTAGTTATCATACGTCCCTGGGTTGCACACAACAGCATGCATGTGTCATAGCAGAAGCCATGCATTTCACACAATTATGGTAGTAAGCATGCATCCCTGTGTTACACCATGTGGACCAGCACAGGTTAACAGTACACATGGCTGATGTGTGGCATATGACCTTGACATTAACATGTAGTATGACATGTAATCTGCTGACGTGTGCATTGACATGCATACATGTTTAACACGATGGTGTCCTGTCACATATACAGTGGGGTAATGGTGTCACATTGCAGTGTTGTCTGTCTGCCCTACAGATAAAATGCACATTTAGCAGATGTGTATGACCATTGCAGGGTATTATGAGGTGTCTATATTGCTATACAGTGTGAAGTACAGACACAATGCCATTGCATGGAATCATGAGGTGTGTCTATTGCTATACAGTGTGAATTACAGATACAGTGCATAGCCATGACTGTGTGCATACACAATACATATATACTGTGGATTGTGACCCATGTCGCTGAGGTGTATACACACTAAACCATGATGTGGAACGTGTGACACAGGTCACTGAAGGCCATACGGATGACACCCCTGCACATCTGCAAACATATTTTAGCTGCCTAGTAACCATGTCCACACATGGCAGACCTGTCAATACACCATGTCCCACATGACATTCGTGTACCACACACACAAGGTGCACTGCTGACAGTGATGTCCAACAGCAGCAAGGGAAATTTACTGTATCTGTGGCCTGATATGGTTGTCTGTGTATGTATGTGGATGCTGTACAGGTGACTACTGTCATGCTGTGACACAGTCATGATGTTCAACACATCGTATGTGGTCAAATGATGTTACGCCTCCACAAGCTATGCACAGGCATGTAGGATGTCCAGTGTTCCACATCTGCAATATAACCATTCAACAAAGGCTATAGTTGGACCATGTGTAGCCAATGTACAACAGGGTGTACACACAAACACATCACATCTACTGTGTGTTGCTACATGTCTCTGGCCATCCTCCATGGCCATGTGTGAACATTTGTTTGCCAAATGGTTGTGATGGCCATCTATCTCACATGTCTGTGTTGTCCCATATGACATACACCCATAGATGTCATATACTCCATTGTCCACAGGGTTATGCAGACAAAGGGTTGTATGTTTGGTATGTGGTGTATGTTTTATGGGATAGTGAGACAATGTTGCAGCCGGCCCACTACATGTCATGGACATGTCAGATGGCACATCACAATGTGTGCACTCATACCAGGGGCATAATCCACAATGGTGAATCCTGTGGGCTGCCCATACTCCAGCTCACTGTGTAGTACTGTTTGTGTACCCCACATGTGTAGTTCTGATGTGTAGTACATGTTCCTACATTGAACAGCACCTCCACCGTTGTATGCACAGCTGTCCACACATCTAGCAATGACAGTTTCTGAGGTTTCATGTCAGTCTTTCACATAGTTTGTAAGTATTGCACATGGGTAGCCATTGTGATGGATTGCAGATGTGACCTGTATATTATGACTGGACCATACATTATGTGTACATGTGTTAAATGGCCACATGGCGAATAGATCTGTGCATTAACATGCCTGATACTTATAACTGTCTCACCTGCAACTGCCTGCTGTCTTAGCAGAACTCCAGATGTACCTATATAGGGGTGACACAGCAGTATGATCATTATCCACGCACGTATGACAGCTACAGGGTGCAATGTGTATGTTAACACATTCGCCAGTACAACAGGATATACTATGGAGTATGCACATGTGTGCATACACAGAGTAGCATACTATAGTATGCGGCATGTGTGTATACATGCCTTGCATATGATGTTACATTACATATTGTACAGTGACACATGCAACTATATGGGATATAATAGTTATATGTGCAGTAGTGACTTACTAGGAAACTCCAGGCTTGGTGGTTGAGAGACACCCACCTCCACAATGTCAGCTAAGGCTTGTGGATGCTGTTCTGCTGTGTTCCAGGTTGGCCAGTAGCTCCTCGGTACATGTGAGTGGGGGCTGGGTTGGTGGCCCACCACCTGTTGCACCTTGTTCCCTGGTGATTGCATTCACATGCTGTTTCGCCTGTCTGATTAGGTCCGTGCAGTGCCTGCACACCTGCTGGTATGTGTGGTTATGGCCACCCACATCAATAACCCTCCAGCGAAGTTCCTGCCACAGGTCATCCCATTGCTGTGCATCCTGTGGCACATGGCTAAACAGGACATCATAGTTGTCTTGGAGGTAAGGTATAAGGGCCTCATCCTCCAAGCATGTATAGGCTGGTAGCCTTGCTCGCAGCATACCTGGAAGACATAATGATGGAGACAGGTCACAGTATCTCAGAGATGCACAGAGATACAGCTGCACATACATGTGTATCACGTTTATTACATGTAAATAGTTGTCTTTGCAAATCTTCATTGCACTGACACCACTGACATGTTTATGTCACACATATGTGACACCCAATGGGGATTGGATATTATCACCATATATGTATGTCACCTGATTGCATTGCTCATACTCCATGTGGATGCTTCCTTGATGTGGGCATGTCTGCTTGCCTGTACTGGTGTTCTTACCTGTCAGCACATGCCTGGATGTGTCCACATTAATGCTGTTGACCTTGATGCTGTGCATATGTCACATATAAACACATACACTGCCTTAATGGACATGACCTGTGACACTGCAGACATACACACAGAAGGTTTTACATGCATGTGTTTTGCCATATACATCTACACAGCACTGTACAGCTGTTCAACATCCTGCCACATATCGCTGTGTTGCACATGTGATACACATGGGACATTGGCTAGCCTGATGGTATTTGCAGGGATGGTTATCAACTATAGCATGTATGGCCAAGGTCATCTAGTAGTCTGCATGACCTGGGCCATGTATGAGCCTAGGATGTAAGGTTACCTAGCTGTAGCTGACAGATGTGTTTCCAGCACTAGGTGAAGCAGTGCCACATAACTGATCCACACAGTTAATGGTACATCTACCATGCAGTCATCACACCATGTCTGACAGACGTGAAATGTGCAGCTTTGCTGGACAGGGTTGCATAGTATGGCAGGAGTATGTAACGTGTATGGCACAAGGATCTGTCCAGCATGTGGCGATCCTTGTACTAGGAAGGTGGATATCCATGATGTATGTATTTGAGATCAGGATATGTACATGTAGCATGTCCAACATCACAGTGTTGGACATGGCTTTATGCAGGGTAGGCATCATGCTACATAGTGGAGATGAGGATTGTGAAGGCTGGTGTCGGCCATCCAAACATGGCCAATACCCCTTAAAGGTGATATGTGATCCAATATAGGTCACTTGAGTGATGAGTATGGCTGAACAATGATCTCTATATTCATGGATGGCGCCCTGTCATGACTAGAGTTGCCACTTATGACTACCTAATAAGCTTGGTGATGTCACTAGCTCAGGGAGGTAATCTGCACAGCAGCATCCCTTACACACAGTGTCCATTATGTTGACCGCTGCCTAGGTGGTAGTTCATGGGTACAGGGTTATTAACCTAGCAGTGACAATGCAATATGCAGCTGTCATATTGTGCACATATGTCACACATCTCACCCACAAAGCTCCTGCTGTATGTTGTCCACAACACTGAGTCAGCTATTGCTCCTAGGTCATAGCCATTCACATACTTACATAGGCAGATGCCTCCAGTTTGTTTGTGTGGTATGGGCTACAATGAGGGGGGAGTACAATGAATTAACCCTGTTTTACTGTAGCTGGCACTGGTGTGATATGCACATATTAATCAGACACATTCTGTAGTGTCAGTTCTGTCAACAGTCCACTGGCAGAACACTCCTGTGACATACGAATGTACATCTAGTATACTGAGTGTAGGTGGAACACAGTATGGGTGATGATGTCCTATGACCTGTCACAGGTATGATGTGCAGTGTACTGTCATCTACATCTGTACTGCTAACAACATATACGTTGATTAAGGTTCATGGCCTTTCAGACCAGACTCAGCAGGGTAGTAGTGCAGTGCTTCCCATTATGAGTGGTGTCTCCACTTTGTGGGTTGTGATAACTGTTGGTGTGCAGCATTCAGTGTTTTCACAGACTGACATGAAGCTATGTTTTACATGATGTGTATGTGTAGTGCAAACTGTTTTGCCATATGTGTATGATAAAACCAGGGATGTGGACAGGTCCCATGCAGCCTGAGTGCACCTTGTACCATCATAGTTATGGTTACAGGGGCTCTCTAGTGTACATGGATATATGATTGTGTACCTGTTGGAGGGACAGTGTGTTTATGTTATCCAACACCCTATCTGTATTGCTTATTCATGCTCAGCACTTGTTCAGAACATGTTAGCACTACATGAGCTACTAATTACTATAGCACTCAAGCATCCTCATTATTTACAGGTAAACACTGTTTTTACTTACATTTCCCACTTGCTTAGAGTAAAACAGCTCTTGTACACACTTTCCTCACTTATCTAGTGGGAAATAGTCATATATTCAGGCATGTCCAAGTGTCAATTCTCAGTATTCTCGCCTGTCTATATGATGAATATGGGCAATATAGAAATTGTCTCGTGTACACAGTCAATACTCCTTTCTTAACATCCAACATTACAACCTGTGGGAGATTCACATATCTAGCCATGCTGGAGGTAAAGTTCTCTCCAACCCAGACTGAACCTGACAATCATGTGGGGAAGGTAAACATTTGCACCACACCACACTCATCACATAGTCTCACTAAATCTCCACCACCACAGGCCACACATAGTAAGATAACAACATTTGCGAAGCCTCTCAATACTACTCTGTCTAGGCAAGAGAGAACTCCAAAGCAGAAACGCAGGCAGCCCCCATTCCCCAACACAACACCAATTACTTATAGCCCACAGACTCAGTGTGCCCATCAACCACAGCCAATAGGGCGAAATAACGTACCCAACACACTAGTCATAGGTGACTCTATAGGCGGCCACACTGATGTCCCACTCACCAGGCTACACAAGGAGATAGTTACTTTCAGCTGCCTGTCGGGTAACAGGATCCGCAACATACCCTATGCACTCAGGTCACTCCTCAACAGATAGAATATGACTGTGTCATTGTCCATGTTAGTGTGAATGCCCTGAGATGTACCTTCCTGGACTACATGCAAAGAGACATGGAATAGCTCTCCGATCTTGTAGTCCAGGCAGGTATCACCCTAGCCCTGAGTAGCATTCTGCCATCGTCCAGACTGATAATGCAGTACAAGGACAAAATGATTTACTTCAACAATCGGCTATGCTTCTGGTGTCATTCCAAGGGCATCCAGTATGTCTGCTTTGAATGACATGGTCGACAGAACACAATGCTTTGGCACAGATGGCCTGCACCTGTCGGCCCTGGGATTCTGGATAATGGCTAAGGCTCTTGCTGCTCCTATAGTGCCTGTTTTAGGCATGGCTCAAATAACATATTCACCACCATAACAGGAACAGCAAGCAAAACCTGAGGGTAATGCTACTCAATGCTTGACATCTTCATCTCAAACGCACTCACCAGAGGCACTCCTTGTAATGGACCACTTTGATATCTGTGCAGTGACTGGGACCTGCTTCTAGGCTCCTGAGAGCACCCTTGCATTACCAGGCTATTACTCATACCACACCTTTCAGTCATGTAACCAGGACCGGAACACCCATGGTGGAGGTGTGTCCATATTTCCTAAGGATATCCACACCTCCAGGCTAGTTGCTTAGCACAATGCATCAGAGGTTATCCAAGTGCAACTAACTCTGGCCATAACTGCTATACAAATTGTAGCTTGCTGCAGATCCCCCACCATACCCCACGGTTAACCGTCCTCTCTTCTTGGTGTACTGGAAAGTAGAGTTCAAACAGACACACTACTGATGTGCGACTGACACTACCCCACCATTAACTGGGATACCTACTCATGTACCAACATATTAGGCCAACACTTTCTGGGATTCATAACCTCCAATCACCTGGATCAACCTATCCACACCACCACCAGGGGCAACAATATCCTAGACCTGGTCATTACCAACATGTGTGGAAAACACAGTACAATATTTCTACAAAGCTAACTTCAGGCTTCTTATGACAGTAGTAGTAAACATCATGACACCCGTGCAGATGGACAATACAGTTACAACCACTGAATCATACACATCTGCACTTAATTAGCACTTACACGACTGCATGGATCATGCTATCCCAAACAGAACCATGATGGTACCCACCAGAAAATGGAGGCCACTCTGATGGTCCACTGCCATGGACATAATATACAACAGAAGGAGGAGACTGTTGCAAAGTAGAGTACAATCCCATGAGTGGAGGAGCTCCCTGGTCAGCCTCAGTAAGAATCTGAGATCCCTTATCACATCCTTCAAAGCTAGCTACGTAAACATAACCACAACTAATTCCAAGGACTACCACAAAGCATTCTAGAGGTATGTCACTACTCTCGATGGTGATATCCACATCTGCTAAGCAACAGTTATCACACTCCACAAAGGTGGCACCACAATGGACCAGGGGAACTATTGCCCTATATGCCTGACTAGACTGTTCTGCAAGGCTATGGAGCACATCATCTTGGATCTCATTCACAGAGACATTGGTGGCCTCCAAACCTTTGATCCCACCCTGTTTGGATTTGTAAGGGCCAGACCATGCCTCCTAAACCTGGTGGAGTCCTTCCAGACAGTTACCAAGGCAGTAGATGAGGGTAAGGAAGTCCACACAGCCTACCTTGACCTCTCAAAGGCTTTCAACACCGTTCCCCATTCTGGTATTATCAATATACACATCCACCTGCACATTAACCCCTATGTCATGAGATGTTATGCAAAGTGTCTCACGGACAGAACCCACACAGTGAGGGTAGCATACCCTAGGTCCTACTGTAAATCAGTTACAATTGGTGTCCCCCAGGGCTCGGTCATAGGGCCCCTCGTGTTCGGTATATGCTTCTCTGAGGTACAGGCTAGCACAGGAGGACTTACCCTGAAAAGGTTTGCAGACGACTGCAAACTAGGGGCCATGATTGATTCCCCAGCTGATGCAGACACCCTCCATAAGGGTGTTACTGGGACGGATACCTGGTGTCAATAACATGGCCTCAAGCTGCATGCCACAAGGTGCATAGACATCCTCTTTGGATTACACCAATCACCCGTGGACTATCACATAGGTGATAGTCCCCTACATACATAAGACATAATAAGGGATCTTAGAACCCAAGTAGATAGCATTCACTCCTTTGATAACCATATTGGCAAGGTGGTGTGGATATCCTCCTACGTGGCCCCCCTAATCTCTAATGGGTTTGTAGTCAGAACAATGGCAGCCATTGCGCCTCTCTACTCATGACTTATGAAACACATTAAAGGGTACAACACCCCATTTGGGATATACCTTACAAGACAACAGCAATGGCTTGAAATACCACAACATTACCACACCAAGAGGAATAATGACCTCCGAAGGATGACATATGCAGCCCAACTACAGAAACTCCAACTGTACTCGTTTGCATACCGCATACTCAGAGGTGATCTCTGCTGACCATACAAGGCCCATGTCCAAAACAGTATTGATGGATATGCTCCACATAAGCAAAAGCCCCTGAGTGCCACATGCTCTAGGATATGTACCTAAATGCAACGAGGACTAGGACGTGCTGGAGGGATACATTCCTGACCCAGACACTCCCCATGCTTTGGAACTACATCACTGATTACATTATATGAAGCCCCTTATTAACACACCAGTGAATCCTTGCAGAGTGGGTGGGGAACAGTGGTTACACCCCAGGGATCCCACAATTGACTCTGCTCCATAGAGGGACAGTTAGTTAATCAATGGGGTGGCGAAAGCAGACACATTTTGGCTAGGCTTACGAATGGCCTCTGACAGTTAGGCATGTACCTACCGATGTACCTAGCAACCTATGCATACAGTATCAACATATGCTGTTAGCTTAATTTACTGTTCAGGTATTGACTTACCTTTTGCCAGTAGCAGTTGTGTGTGCAATAGTTGAGGGCTGCCTATGTAGGATGCACACAGTAGACCATCTATACATGACAATTTACAGGTGTGTGCCATACATGTTTACTGTGTGTGCAGGTGGAGAAGTGTGCCAGTCCGTAGGGGCCTACACTGTCAGTATATGTGCTATACGTTCCCTCTTTGCCAAGGCATGGGCATACTGGGCATGCCTCCATCTGCCTACTGCGGCTGGCACAGGGTGTTCATTGTCTGAATCCCTCTGTGCCTGTGGTGCCCTTGGCAATTGTGGTGGGCTGTGAGGGCCTTCACCATTATGTCCCTCCTGCAGCTGCTTCCGCAGGATCATATTATGTAGCATGGCACATACGATGAAGATGTGGACACACATGCCTGGAGAGTACTGCAAGGCTCCACCAGATATGTCCAAGCAACAGAACCATGATTTCAGCATCCCAAACGCACTCTCTATGATGATTCTGGTTTGTGCATGTGCCGCATTATGGCATTCTTGAATGGGTGTGTGTGCATTTCTGATGGGAGTCATCATCCACGGCTCCAGTGCATAGCCAGCATCCCCCACAAGGTGGCCATATGGGATGTCCCCCTGACAAATACCTGGTACAGCTGTGAGGCATGCCAGATGTGGGAGTTGTGGTAGCTTCCAGGGTGCCAGCACACACATCCATGATAATGCCCTGGGCATTGCACATGACCTGACAGTT
This sequence comes from Protopterus annectens, assembly GCF_019279795.1. Lineage (NCBI taxonomy): Eukaryota > Metazoa > Chordata > Ceratodontiformes > Protopteridae > Protopterus > Protopterus annectens. The sequence continues at coordinate 1,787,033,424 of NC_056725.1, read as the reverse complement.
GATGGAGTGGTATCCCTTGTGGTTTATGTAGCACCTACCATGCTCACCAGGTGGTGACTTGATGTGTATGTGCATGCAGTCTATTGCACCCAGTACCTTCGGGTAGTCTGCAACATGGTAGAAGAGGCACATATTGCTGGCCAACTCCTCCTGCATTCGGGGGAAGTATACATGCTCATTGGCATGTGGTAACATGGCATCCAGGAACTGGTGGAGTACCCTGGATGTTGATGCCTGTGAGATCCCCATGATATCTCCAGTTGGCCTTTGAAAGGTACCTGTGGCTAGTATTCTCAAGCTTACACATACCTTCGTGTCCACTGGGATGGGTTCCCCTCTGTTGTTTCTGGCTCAGAGGAGTGGCCGGCACAGCTCAACAATTTGCTGTATGATGTCCCTGTCCACCTTGTAATGCTCTACTATCTCCAGATCATCTAGCCCCTGGTAGGTTACCCTTGGTCTGAACACTCTTCTCCTCCTCCGGTGCTTGAGGTGGTTGTCAGCATCATCCTCCACACTACCTTCAGTCTCCAACACATGCTGAATCATGATGAATCAAAGCTATGGCAGCACCCAACATGTACATTTTAAAAGTTCCCCGTCTGTTCACACCGATGGTGCAGTGTTTGGGAATACACAAGTGTGTGTGAGGTGCCTTCACACTTTATACTACTGCGCTTTGGAAGCTGATGATGTCATTGGGTGTGTATGTACAATCCGAGCTGCAGAGTATCTTACTTATGGGTTTTACTGCAGGTGCTGCTATTGTGGGGCATTTAGTGTTGAATTACACTTGGCTGCCGTGGATCATCTCTTGCCCTTGCCTTCATTTTTCAAACAGATTCCCCTCCCATTGTCAGGCATGCATCCAGCAGCCTGCTTTCTTGTTTTGTACTTTCCCAACCCAGGATTGTGTTGCAAAATGTGTTCTGTAGCCGATCTACTGCAGGTTTGTTTTGTTCTGCTGTGACAGTTCTCTTTTCTTTGCAATCCGGCACCTCCCCTTTCCTGTTCTGCAGGTTGCTGCTAGCAGCCTTGTTAGCTACCGTCAATGACCCACTGTGAGTTAATAGGTGTTAATTACTCAGTTGTACTCCAATTACCCTGCTACGGAATTTCCTTATTGTGTTCACGTAGCCTTCCTGTTTCAGCTGTGGTGCACACCGCGTGCAGCCGTTTACCGGGTTTCGAGCGTGTTGTCATCCACGTAAACATGCACTTTTGGTCACCTTGTGTGCTCTCAGCTAAGCAAAGCTATGGCTACATCCACACCCCTATCCTGTGGCTTTGCTTAGCCATGGGCAACCCGGATTAGCAATGCTCCAATGTGCTTACAGCTATGGTTGCACACCCCTCTCCTGATGTCATGTATACCTCCAGGCCACTCCTCGGTGTTATACTGCTATGCCGTGTGGTACAGCCTTATGCCGGCAAGGCATTTGCGATTCAGTATTACTTGCCTCATTTGCATGGCATTGACTACTAATTCCTAGTTACCATGCCGAACACTGTCAAAGACCATTAGCAACCCTTGCGCCATGGTTGTGGTGTAGCATGCCTGCCATTGACTATTCTGGGAAATTCATGACTTGTGTTACATTGCAGTTTTATAACCTCTAAATATATTTTTGTTATGATCCCATTTGCACACCGCAGCACTGCGGGTTTACTTTGCGTTAGTGTGGCCATGGCAGTAAATGTTATTTATTATGTGTTGTGCATGTATTTTTATGCCATTGGCTATATATCCAGCCACTGGCATATATTAACATTATCATATGTAAGTTTGTTCCACATTCATGGCTCCGATGTTATGTTTGGGAAAATGTAAACCATGTTTTTTGGTTTACATTTCTGTATGCTTACGCTATGCCTGCACCACTTCATGAATCGCTATTGACCTTCATTTGTGTGCCACATTACTGTGCATGGGGTGATTAGCATACATGCGCCGAGAGCTGCGCACCTCTGGCGTACGCTGGTAGTGCACGTGGAATCAGCTCGTACCTGAATCGCTCGGCAGCCATATTTGGCGTTAGAACGCCTATGCTACGCCTGGTGCAAGCTTCATGAATCCCAGGGTATGTCTTGAATAATGTGCTTATATTTTCAGTCATTTTGTCTCTCCTTTTTTAAACGTTTCTAAGTAGTATCCCACAGTCCTACTGGAATCGGGAGGTGTTTTGTGCTATTGGGTATTTGAATTTTATGCTAATTAGATGTCCAGATTTTTAGCTGGATGTTCCTATTTTTCCAGGGCCTTTATTACTATTTTCAATGTCTGCAGGTTGAGAGGTATGTTGAGAAACCTACCCACATCTCTCAAATGTAGCGATTTTCACAGAATGTCCAGATTTTTGCATCATATTTTTAGTCTGTTTCTCATAAAAATGGTGGTTTTCTTACAAATCTTTGGCAAATCACTGAGGTTTGAAGTCAGAAAATAATGATAGATATTTGAGTTTCAGACTTCATACCCTTCAGACATTTCATGCTAATGCAAAATCTGTTATTCTATCAATTTTCTAAAAGTTTGTAAGAGCGCTACTTTAAAGTGTCCCTATTTTTGTGCTTTCACCCCCCCCCCATTATTTATGGCTTTGTCCGGATTTCCTGCTTTGAGAGGTACGATAGACATAGGTTCATAGGTTCATGGGTAGGTACTAGGCTATCGGCCCTGGGGGCCTATACAAGCCCAGCCAAAAAGGTACCCTGGCGTTTGCCACCCAAGAAAATTATTTTCCTGTGCCACTGTCGAGCAGAGCCAGAGAGGTGATCTCCGGGGTGAATTTCCTATTTCCCATCCAAGCATCAAGATTTTTCTTCAAGAGTGCTAATGAGGAGCTTTGTTTGATATAGATAGGTAGTTTATTCCAGAGTATGGGAAGTCTCTGGGACAGGAATCTATCCCTCTGGCATGTTCTGTTTATTGTGGTGACAAGGTTTAGGTTCCTAGAGCGTGTAGCTCAGAGGGATTGGGATTTCTTTAAGTGGAGCATGTCCAACAGCTCTGGGTTTGGCATATCTTTGTATGTTAGGCAGAGATCACCTCTGAGTAGGCGATATGCAACGGAGTAAAGCTGGAGTTTTTTGAGACTGTCTGCGTAGGGCATCTGTTTTTGAGTTTCAGACTTCATACCCTTCAGAAAATTCATGCTAATCCAAAATCTGTTATTCTATCAATTTTCTTAAAGTTTGTAAGAGTGATACTTTAAAGTATCCCTTTTTTATGCCTTTGTTCCCCCATTATTTATGGCTTTGTCCAGATTTCATGCTTTGAGAGGTATGAACCTATCCCAAATTTCCTGCTGCCCCCAGTCATTGCCTGCTTAACTGACTTATCTAATGTCATACAATAGGCAAATAAAGGCTGAAGGAATCAAATCCTGTACCACAGGAACAACAGCTCATGTTTTTAACCCTCTGCACCAACTGCCAAACATTTGCATATTTTCCTTTTATTGAAATATCTCTTTTCTGCTTCTGTTTTTATGTTTTCTGCTAGCGATTCATTTTATTCTGAAACCAATATTCTCTGTATCTTCCTTGTTGTACCTTCACACATTGATTGATTATTTTTAAGTTATCTGATAACTTAGTCTAAATTTTTTTCCTCTGCCTTTGTTGCTATGGTTTCCAGGAACAGAGGAATCTCCCAGATCACACCAAAGTTGAACTGGCTGTGTAACACAGATGGAGGAAGCTTTGACTGCAACCCATACAACTTGAGTTTGACTTATGAGCTCGGCACTTTATGGACCAACTGGTAGGACAGGAAAAGTGGTGGCAATTAATAGACTCCCTCTCCTGGAGGGGGAGAGAGATCATAAGCAAGACTGCAGCCCTTATGGTGATGCTGGTGTCTGTATCCCATATTTACTAATATTAGTGAAACAGCCATTCTCAGTCATTCTGACCATGTCTTCTCTCAGGTATGGAAGAGTTTCAGCTTAGATCTTTGGGGGGGGGGGTCATAGACATGACACTTGACATCAAAGATTAAGGAGAGGCACCAATGGCAGCTGATGTCTTCTGCATGTGGGCCATAAAATAAAAAAAAAATGATAATCCCAAAGTGTCAGGAATAACATCAGGAGCTGAGCACTGCTTTCATTACTTTGGTCCTCTCAGTCATAAAGCCTTGTGGAAGGTGCTGGCTGTATTTAGATGTCATGCCAAATTAATATAAAGGCCTTGAAAATCTTCATCACCTGAATTGGAGGCCAAATGTGTCATTATCTCTTTCTTGTCTTCACCAAAAATCTTTTCCTACCGTAACTAAAAATACAGAGTAGATGGTTGACCCTTCAGGTTCTGGATGTTTGCTTTCAAAGACAAAAGTTTCCAAGTCATCTGTTATTGACGTAAGTCATGCAGATGACAATAGCATTCTTATGCATACAAAATGACCACGTCACTCCACTAGATACATTTGCAGAAGCAATCTGAAGTCTGAAACTCACATTCAGACACAAGGACGACAAGGTACTTTAAAACTGCTCAAGGACTTGGAAATTACCATCCACACTTCACCCTCCTGGAGACCATCAGCCATTTCCCTGCTTTGCCACTTTCCTGATTAACAGACTTAGCTACCGTGCAACAACACTGGATCCTTTGTGCTAATGCCTCATCTGAGGAAATGCTTTAGCGTTTAATTGCTGAGACCGAAGAAAAACAAATACCAAGGTACAGGTATGTAATTCACTCACCATTCCTATCATTCCTTTGCAGTTTGTGAAACTATATTTCTGTCTTCTTAATACTTCCTAACATTTTCAGAGAGGTACCACTGGCATTGCTTCTGGAAAATTCCCCACATCAAACAAAAATATAAAAGCACCAACATCCATGTCCTCTAAGAAGTCAACGTACCTGAGGCAGTTATTTTCCACTGGACTTGAATACGATGTTCAAATGCCAGAACTCAACTTCCAAACCAGTTTTATGGTCCCACGTCAGTCATGTAAAGAGGATCCTCTGTAGTTATTTTACTAAAGAATGAAGGTGTAAGTCAGATAAACATATATGGACATCATAAGTTCAGAAATATTGGCATTCGGCTGATGTCAGAAGCACTACAAGCTATCAAGTTGTGACTTTTTCAGAGGGAGACTCATTGCTGTAAAAACTGAAAAGGCAGAGCATAGAAATAACCTGGAATTGAATCCACACCAGTGGACAGTTCTGCCATATGGAAGCATCTTTATTTATTTTTAATGGCTGTACCTGTGAGTCCAGAATTGAATTAATGACTTACATTAAGATCTATCACTAAACTACAGCAGAGGTTTTCCTTAAATCTGATTGCCAAAAGCAACTGCACTGCTTCCTCCGCTGTGATGTACACATTCCCTTTCTTTTTGTTTCATAATTGGATCTTTTTGTAGTTTTTTTTTGCTTTGAATAATATTTAGGATAATTTGCACCATTGTTTTAATGTTGCTGACTCTGTTATTATCCCTTGCAAGCATGCTTATGAATCCACCCTGTTTTATAACTTCATACCATGTCAAGAAGGAAAGCTTTTCATTGTAAACCTTTCTCTGTGTCATTGATAAAGACGCCCAACTGTCTTACTACTGAGCCTTCTGGTGTATTAGTCACAAGCTTTAACAGCCGTGAACTCCCTTAATTATTACCAGCTCTACCCGATTCTTTAACCTGTTTTTTAACCTGTTATAAAGTCAAATGATTTTAATTTTTTCACTAACCTTTTACATAATTGTTTCTCATTGGTTAACCAGCCTATGAAGGGATGACATCTCATATGCATCGCTAATGTGTGTATAGACTTTGTCTGTAGTGTCCTTGTGTTCTAGTGCTCTGGTAACCTGTCAAAGAACAGTATTAGGTTTTTGTTATGTGAACTTTTAATTGTGAAAATGCACTGTCTTGGGTTCTGGAGGTTACTGGCTTAAAAAATGCTTTTAAATTAATTCAAATGCATTTATTATATTTGTTAATCAGAATGTACATCTACAAATATATAAACTTGATAATTATCTCTGACTTCTTTACATAGTTTAATAGATAAATTCTTCTATTACCAACTGCTCTCAGAATACCTGCTTTTCTTTTCATGTTTTTTTATGTCACAAACTACTGCCTCTATTTTAAAGTAAGTCGCCTCCAGTTTTCAGCTAACGAACTCACTCTGTGATGGCTGACATCCTATGCAGTCCAACTCACAGCTGTATAAAAGATATACATCTTGTTTATTTAATAATTCAGCTTGTGTTACCATATTGCTAAACTGTATATACTGTTTTTCTTATATATCAACTAATTGTATTTCAAAATAGGGATATCTATCTCTAAAATGCATCACTAGTGTATCATTTTATAACATGCATGGTGTGTTGTATTTCACTGAATGCTATTTACCAAAAGGGGCTCTTGTCTTCTGGCTTCTGCTGAAAAAGAGACTCTTATGAGTTCTGTTGGACCATCTCAGTTGACAAATGAATTAAACTAACTAACTAAATAATAAAATCCCATATTCATGGAATTCCTTGATGGAAAGGCTCCACTTATGCAAATAATAAAGAAGGCTTAATACACACCAGCCTGAAAATGATGCATCTAGATCAGAGTTCTACCAGATTAACAAAAGTATCAAGAAAGAAAGAAAAAAGAAAGAAAAAGAAAAAAAAACACAAGAAGAAAAGACTTACAATGCAGTACAATAGCATCAAAGAGGGTATTTAGCTAAGGGAAGGACATATACAAATAAATTAAAGCTTTCAAGGTGTTCTAGGCAGAAATGTGAGACTTTAAGGATCAACACTCATGAGTGAAATCGTTAAAGCACAATTACTGTGATAAATGCACTAAGACTGAAAATGTAGTATCTCAGAGAAGTCCCCTTAACCTGAGGCACAGCAATCTTAAAGTTTATATATATAAATAGCATATATGAGCATTCAGAAATTCTATATTATGTGGTCTTTAAAAGTCTTGCAGCAAGTTTTGTTTTTTGTTGTTTCCCCAAAAAATCATAATTCTACAATTATAATTTTGAGTTTCAGTGGATATATTCTACATTTCTGTTATGCAGATGTTTTAAGTCATAAACTCCTTTGGAGCCTGAGCTGTAACAAGGCAAACAAATACATTACATAATACATTTTAATAGTCACACTGGCAAGAAACTTGGTGACGTGGTAATCAGAGAAATAACTAATTACTATGTCTCCAAAAATAAAGCAGACTCCCCAGACATGTGCCATATCTGACAGAAGAGAGAAATACAAGAATGTCACACTGAAATATTAAATTATAGTGAGCCATTAGAATGATGTTGCTGTTTAGGTTAAGACATACTTGCACTTCCATTTGCAGTGTAGATGGTTTCCAGCGATGACTTTGAGGTTTTCTTCTTGGTAATGTATTACAGATTATGAGGAAGTTTACTTCAGGTTTTACCTACAGTGGTAGGATAACTAGAATCACCAAATCAATTTTCAGATTTTAGAATCTCATCCAGTCTGAGTTTCCAATGGGAGCATCTCCATGTGGTAGTTTCATAAAAACCATGAGCAATTACTTGATAATTGAATTTTGTGATAACTGCATTACAAATAAAATGTCTGAATTCTAGCAGTTAGGGGCTATTAAGGGACCATTGATGGCAAAATATTTCTTTCTGTGTTGATTCCATGATTTTATTTAGAAATTAGGTCAGACTGTCAGAATGACATTTTCCATCCTGTCATTCTAACATTTTGGTAAAAGGAAACTCGCATTTCTCTGCTTGTCCTAGTCTTTGGAGCTCTCACCATCTTATTGTTAAACGTACATAGTTCTCTTTTCATCTCCCTTTATGAATTCTAGTATGAAACCAGTTAAGATAAGATTCATAAAGGTTACTACTAAGTCTACACCAAGTGTACAGTGTAACCTTTCTGGGTGAATAAACAGCACAAGCAATGTGGTAGGGATGTTCTTGAATACAGAAAGTGTACACCCGCCCCCACCTGAAATAAAAAAGACCACAGTAAAAAACTTCTCAAAAGCCGACTTCACACTTCTAAAAACTAGTGTGGTCTCCTTTAAGGCCCCTGTGCCAGTGGTAAACATTACTCAAACCACTGAATCACTTACAAATGCCTTCTACCAGCACCTACAGGACTGCATGGATCAGGCAATCCCAAACAAAACTAAGACTCTTTGTACCAAAGGCAAGCGTCCAGTCTGGTGGACCCCAGCCATAAACAAGCTCTACAACAAAAGGAGGAAGCTACTACAAGATAGAGCAAAATCCTTGAAAGGTAAGACACCTTTGATCATTATAAGTAAAAAAACTAAGAGCTCTCATAAAATCATCCAAGGCAAATTTTGAGAGAAAAATCGCCAAGGACTCAAAAGACAATCATAAGGCCTTCTTTAGCTATGTTAGAAACCTAGGAGGAATCTCCCAGATATGCTCAGAATTAGTTCAAAATGATGTGAAAATTACTGAACCTACACACATTGCCAACATACTGGCTTACAGGTTCAGTGCAAACTCCCCTCCCCAAAAAGAGAGATATCTATACCAGAGGATTGTAGCCCCCCAAACATCTCCAACGCCCAAGTGAGAACTGCTCTCTCCAAGGCAAAAAAACACAGCATCCATGGGACCGGATGGTGTCCCCGGCTGTGTGCTCCACGAACTCAATGAGGAATTAAACCCGCAGTTAGGACAGCTGTTTAATCTTAGCCTCAACTCAGGATACGTACCCAAGGAGTGGCGCACGGCGACTGTGGTCCCACTTCACAAGGGCGGTGCCTCCACCGACCCTGGAAATTACCGTCCCATTAGCTTGACAAGCCTTATCTGCAAAGCCATGGAGAGGATCATAATGGAACTCATAAATAAAGACATAGGGAACTTGCAGACTTTGGATCCAACCCAGTTTGGCTTTGTCAAAGGCAGATCATGCCTTTTAAACTTGGTTGACTTTTTCGAAACAGTCACCAAGGCCATTGATGAGGGCAAGGCAGTCCATACAGCCTACCTCGACCTGGCAAAGGCTTTCGACACAATACCCCACTCGGGTATCATCGAAAAACTCATCAGCTTGAATGTAAACCCATACATCACAAGATGGGTTGCAAACTGGCTAAGTGACAGAACCCACAGGGTCAGAGTTGCTGGCGCCATGTCAGACTCAAAGCCTGTCACAAGTGGTGTCCCACAGGGCTCAGTCCTGGGACCACTCTTGTTCGGCATCTACTTTTCTGAAGTACAAGCAAACACAAGAGGGTTATGGCTGACAAAGTTTGCAGATGACTGCAAACTGGGCGCCATAGTCGAAAACACATCTGACACAGATATCCTTCAGAAGGGCCTCACAGAAACGGATAACTGGTGCCAGAGCCATGGCCTAAAGTTAAACACCAAGAAATGCATAGTCATACCCTTCGGGAAAAACAAGGTTACTCCTAGCTACCATATAGGTGGCAATCCACTGAGCACAGAAGATGTCATCAGGGATCTGGGGACCCAGGTTGACAGTAACCTTTCGTTTGACACTCATGTTGCCAAAGTAGTTAGGAAAACCTTCTACATTGCCCACCTGATCATGAAGGGATTCACATCTAGATCTAGGAGGTCATCGTCCCCTGTACTCATCACTCATTAGACCTATGATTGAGTACAATGCCCCATTCGGAATGTATCTGACCCGACACCTGCAGCAGCTGGAAAGGTCCCAAAAGTTCCTCACAAAAAGGATAAAGGGTCTCAAAAATATGTCTTATGCTGCCCGACTGAAAGAACTCCAGCTCTATTCAGTCGCATACCGCTTGCTCAGAGGTGACCTGTGCCTGACATATAAGGCCATGTCAAACCCTGATTTGATGAATATGCTTCACCTCAAAAAATCTAGATCCCTCAGAACCACAAGGGCGGGAGACTTAAACCTTGACACGGTTATTAATAGAACATGCTGGAGGGACAGATTCATCACCCAGAGACTCCCTATGCTGTGGAACAAAATCCCGGTACATGTGAGGCAGAGCACCTCGCTGGCCTTGTTCAAGAGGAATCTTGACCAATGGATGGGAGATCGCAGATATACCCCAGGGATTACTTCAGTGTCACTGCTTGACAGAGGCACAGCAAAATAATAGGCATAGTTTTCTTCAAACTAAAGGGGTGGAGAAAGCCACATAACTATGGGCTAGGCTTATAAATGCCTTTGGGCAGATAGCCTAGTATGAACCTATGAACCTATGAACCTAAGTGTACACTTAATGTACACTTAGTGGTAACCTTTGTGAATCCCAGGGTCATTGTGTTGTGTGACTTTACCTTTTTTATTTGTTTCTGGCCCTCTGTTAAAAAAATGATGCCAAAACCTTGCTAAAGACTTGCAATTTAAATGCTTTATCCTAGGTACTTCAACTGGTTAGATCTGGAGACCCTCCTGTCCATTCTTTGTGAACAGTCATAAAAAGCATATACTATGCATTTCTGCTTTATTACCATTGTCTTCTGCCTACCCCTATGCATTTTATTTAGCTTTACTTTTCTGCTCATTTTCTTCCTTTCTTTGTTCCTGCAAATTTGTATAAAATGTTTTACATTCCTTCTTCAACAAACTGAATTCCCATTCCTTAGTATGGGTCTTTCTTTTCTGATTGAATTGTCTATGTTCTTTGACATTCACTGGTATTGCTTTCCATCCTCTTTTGTTTTCCTTCATTTCTTAAGTGACGTTTAGAAACTTTTCTGTAACTCTTGATGCTTTGTTGTTTGACAGTTGTAATAATATGATTTCCACATATTCCTTCAATCATGTTGCTATGGTTACAGTCCTGATGTAACTTAATTGAATTTGCCATATCATCTTTATATGCTTTTTCTTAGCCTTTTATTTTGTCATGTTGTACCATTATGAAATCCAGAATAGACACTTTTGATTTGAATTTGTAAGTGCTTAGCAGTTCTAGACTATAGCCCCTCCACACAAACACACACACACACACACACACACACACACACACACACACACACACACACACACACACACACACACACACACAAATATGGCTGCTGAGATAAATCAACATTGTATTATTTCATGAACTCTAGAAAAAAGAGAATATTCTCAGAGACAATATATAGAAAGTGACAGACATTTATGTTGCATGCTAACTTGGACATCAGCTGACTAGAAGACTACTAGAAGACTGCTTCATTTTTCCCAAAGCAAAAAGCAAGACTGGTATATATGTGCACTGGCACAGAGAGATTTGTGCCAATGCCAGGCTGTAGCCATTCACTGAATGAAATACTTGGAATAGTGTGAGTCTGATGCCGAACAAGTACTTATTCATTTCTTTTTTCAAAAAGCTGTTGGTGCTACTGGGAAGAAAACATTGTCTCTGACTCTGTCCCTTTTTTCTACCAAAGTCCGGATGGGGTATGATGACTGGAGAGAGTGTTTAGGTGTTAGACATGTAAATGAAGATTTATTTTTCATTTTTCAGTGGAGTAGTAGGATATCATCTGATACAGTCTGTGTCAGCTCAAGGTTCTGCTTATGTGTATAGATGTATCTGACAGCACTGTAGTGGAAAATACAAATATAACAGATGTAAAATATTGAGATTTAATTAAATTAAGGTAGCATCACCCTTGTTTAACTTGCTACAGATGTCTTTACAGATTTGAATATAGTCATATTTTTATTCATTGAGACAGTATTTTCAGCTTGCCTGCTTAGGAACAAATGGCAGATGTTGTTTTTCTTCTTTCGGCTTTTCCTGATTAGGGGTCGCCACAGCAGAACTCCGGTCCTCTAATGATTGGCAGTAGATTTTTTACAGTGCCGAGGTGCCAGCTCGACACCCAACCTTCAACGAAGGCACGCCCATTCTATGCATGTCTTTCGAACACCACTCAACCACGGGGAGGACATGCAGACTCCACACAGAAGGCACTCCAGCTGAGAATAGAACGGGATAACCTCTTGCTGTGAGGCAACAACGCTACCACTGCACCACCGCGGCTTCGAAGACTAAAAAATCAGCTACTTATGACAGATGGTAAAAATAAGCTTCTTATAGTGTGATGCTTTCATATGAACCTCAGTGTTATTACTTAAGAGCCTCGCATTTCCACACAGATGGCAGCCACCACTAAAATGTACTGGAGACCCCACTGACAGCACTGAAAACTGTAATGCACTTTGCACTGACCCCTATACAAAATGTTGCATAGCAAAGTTTCTAGCAGATTTTAATGTTATTGGCTAATTAGAGGTGGTCTTTGATTTTGGTAACCATTTGTGTAGTAGCATCAGATGTGCTCCAGCTTTTAAAGCTGTCAGACATTTCACTCTGTGGTACTGTTTAAACTGGTAGTTGCACCTCTCCATGCATTACAAACACATTAGGATCAGCTCTCTAATACTAAGTTCATTTTGTTATGAATTGTCAAAATGGATTTCAAGAAAGTCATCTCGCAAACCTCTCTTTAAAAGTAAATTTATTGTGTTCATTTCATGCACACAAAACAAACTGATTACAATTGGCAACCTATTGTATTGTGTTTACTTGCCTGGATTCCTCTTTGTTAACTATATCTAAATGTATACCCTCAACATTCTTAGAAAAACATATGAATCAAAAACCAACCACATTCCTATATTGTGATTTTAACCCTTTTAGTTGCCTAGAAGGAATTATGTAGTGTGGGCATGAGTTTTCTGCATGCAAACATACAGCTACAATTATCTAAACAGCATAAGATCAACAGTAAAAATATCTAAACCTAAAATGATCTAAACTGAAAAAATTCTAAACACAAAATACTGACAGAACTGGAGTTATACTAGGGAAGGGTTTATGTCCTTTTCTAACTGTTGTATGACCTCAAAGTTGGTGTATGTAATTAACAGGAGGTGCGAGGAGTGCAATCCCCCACATGGCGATGTAGGATGGCTAGGCCCCTGCAAAGAAATATTGAAAAATATCACAACATCTAACCACAAAGAAAGCCATTGAAAAATCCTGACAAAATTGAAGATTTTGTCAATATTTTAGCAGTGGGGCAAGCCCCCCTGCATCCCCCATGTGTGTCATTGAACACCCACACTCCCTGCTAATTATATATACCAACTCTGAGATTGCACAACAGTGGGGAAAGGGCATAAACCCTTCCCTATATAATTTTAATTTTCTCTGTATTTTGTGTTTAGATATTTTTCATTTCAGATATTTTGCAGTTTAGATATTTTACTGGTGATCTATCCTGTTTATATCATTTTAGCTACACATATACACACACACTCTCTCTCTCACACACACACACACACACACACACACACACACACATATATATATATATATATATATAAACATATGTGTGTGTGTGTGTATATATATATATATATATATATATATATATATATATAGGGATATATATATAGAGAGATAGAGAGAGATAAATATAAAAAAAAGTTTATGACAGTAGTGTAAATCTCATGGTTTCAGTGGCCAGGGTTTGAAAATTAATCTTGTTATGTATGATAAAATCAAAGTTTTCAAACTGAGTTCCTCAGAATCATACTTTTTTTTTTTTGCTGCCTTACAATGTTCTATGTTTTTGTACATCACACCAAAGATGAGGTGCCCACTACATATCAAAAGATAGAAATTCATATAAAATAGTAATTGATCCAACTGCAGTGACATCAAGGGATAAAGCCCTAACTGTGGTACAGGTGACCCAAGTCAGATTGCAGCTTTGGCACTTGAAGGAGATGACAGGAGAAAATAAGCATGATCCTCATGGCAGTGTGTGGGTGTGGGTGGGAAGAAGCAAGATGCATGCAGCCACAATCCCTCAGAGGAAAAAAGGCATCAATGTGCATTTTCTGGGGGCAGGCTTTTGGCTCACTGAACCATAACCCGGTGGTAACCACGATTAGGGTGTGTACAGGACTCTGCACTTTCAAGAGATGAGCGTTATGGGTTCCCAAATTGATGCATGTAGGCCATTATTGCCCCTGAAATACAAACATTAAAGCTAGACCATATAAATTCCTTCTTTATGAGCCACTAACTCACCACAAATGGTTTAGTATTCTAGATCATTCATACACCTTTTCATTATAGCTCATTAAGCTGCAGAGAGGAAGTCTGTCATTATTTGTTTGAAACTATATTTATTTGGGTAATTACATTTATTTTTAAATTTTGCATACCTCACTGATATAACACTTGCAGTCCACTTTATAAATACATTCTTGTTAAAATTATGCAGACTAAAGAAATAGATTACAAAAAGTTGTTCTTTGTTATCTAAGTACATGTCTGCAAACCTCCCCCACCAACAGCTCCAAGTCATTCACTTTCAGCATCTTTTGCAGCATCTGTGCTGCAGAATGTGACAAATATGCCACATTCAGATTGATGCCATTGCATTGTGTCCATCTCTCATTTGACACGTTCATGTTTTTAACTGACACTATGATTGCCTTACAAATTGGCATATAGGCAATCTTAGGGAACCTGATAACGAATTACCATCCCATGTCACATTTGGGCAAGCAGGCTCATGGTTAAGAAACTGATTAATATAAACTTAAAATTGAGCTAGCTGTTGAACCCTAAATATGCTGTCAAACTGACTGACCAAAATTCAGAGATAAATCATTTATTTCCTTTGGTCAGCTGTATATTCTGTAATAGTGGACATACGTGCTAATTTTAAATTCATATTTCCTGTTGATCAGATTTGTATAGCTGTCACCCAATTTCAGTGGGTCTTAACTGACTTTTCTAAAATTGCCATTACTATACAACTGAATAGATAACATAAATTCATATTTAAAGATGAATATTTTTTGGCAAATTCACTTTATATCACATGTTGGGTTATTCTGCCGTGGCAATGTGTTGTCCATGTAAAACTTTACCCATCCTCAATCCATGGTGAATCTTGTACCCCAATCACTGGTAAAGTGAGCACAGAAACCGACATTGTGAGAGCCAGGGAGAAGGCATGGCTGCACACAGAGGGAAGGCTGCAGATCTACTTCCCCTGTGAATGCTCACTGATGTCCATGGATTGGCGTACAATGTACCATTGCACTGCACATTTAGGTCTCCACATGAGATATGATCAGAATGCCCTCCTACCCCCACCTCCTGACACCTTGATACAAGCATGTTTTTGTGATCCATAGGCTAATTTAAGGATTCAGTCATGTAAAGTGGTCCACTGAGTAGTTTACCCCCCCCATGCAAGCAGAGCCTCATCATTCCTCTCTTCCCTCTGCCAGCTCCTACAGACACCTGTGCCACTAATCTAATTAGAGCCACCTGTGTCATAGTCAGGGCTTTATTCCTCTGTGTCTAAGGAGCTGCTCATACAAAGATCAAATGATTCCACTGCAATTATTATCTGATAACTGCCCAGTCTGTTATATCAATTCAGTACAAAGGTTTATTGTGGATACTTTGGAGCACTGTAATATAGTAACAAAGAAAATGAACAAAGACAATGTAGCAGCAGTACAGAAATGAATAAATACAGGATAATTTGCAGATAATAGCAAAAATAAGCTAAAGATTTAAGAATTGCAGTTTTCTACTACTGATTAGTAAACTTACAAAATGAGAAACAGAGGCGTTCTCTGAGTGCACGAGCAGTAGAAATAAGTACCACGGGGCAGAGCTACACAGTTAACAACTAATAAGAGAAAAGATTTGTGAGATAAGGACTGAGACATGGCATTACAAATTATAAGCACAGAAGAGATCTACATGCCTTACAGTGTTAAGTATTCATTTACTTTACCAGTCTCCCCTTGTCTTCCCAAAATGAGTTTTCATGATAAATAGTACAGTATAGTTCATTTCTGGTTCTGAAATTCTGTATCTGACTTTGATTTGCACTCCTTGGTTTTATGATTTCTAATTCTGACCTCATAAGGGACCAGTCCTTTAAAAATGAGCTGGAACAGACATCTGGGCAGTAAAGGATAGTCATTTCCATGTCACCCAGCCAGCTGCAGGCCCTACTGAGCTCTCGCTGTCATCAATGTGTATTCCCTTTCACAGCAGCAAGCACCCTCCTGAGAGCTATAAAACTCTGCAAAGCAGGTTGCCAACACCTACTTCTTTGAGGTGACAAGTAATCATGCAGGAAGGAAAAGAGGTATTATTCCCAGCACTTTGGCAGTGTACATGCAGCTGGGAAATCCAGCTAATAAGGGTAACAAGAACTGTGGTTTTGACACCTTAGGAAACATTTGCTCACTTTCTTCCTGGGCCTCCCTCTGTTTACTCTGGTGATGAGAAATAAGTTGAGAAAGACAGAGATCTGGAAACAGGGCCCTGTAGCAACAACAAAACAAGTTTTAGAAAGCAGGTGGGTAAATAGTGAACTATGAAAATATTCTGTGAACTTGCTATCATGAATGAAATGTAATATTTCAAACTGTGCAGTGGTTCTTGCTTCTTTCCTGAATCTTATGTTAATTTGTTTCCTCAGCAGATCTCTCATTAAAAGATATTTACTGACAGAACACACAAGTATCAGCTGCAGGGAATAGAAAGATGGTGTAACAAAACTGGAAACTAATTTGTGGTCTGCAAGCACTGATCTTATGTACAAATGCCTGAAGAAAAGCATATGATGGGGTCGTGTCTGCATTTGTACACCTGCTCAGCTTTTACTTTTCACATACTTGTTAAGTGTCCTCAGATGTGTTATACTTAGACAATAATCAAGATTGCAGAGCTACTTCTCTGCTTGTCAAAAGTGTGCTGCGTATGTGGCAGAAATTCTAATTAACATGTTTATTGATCTGTAATTTCTGACAAGTGTGGTAAAATCACAAATTTCTCTTTGCAAAAGATTTTAAGCGGTAGCAGTCGTAAAGCTCAGTTCCATCAAAAAACTTAACAATTGTGTCTGATTGTTCTGCAGTGTCCATTGATAAATGATTTTTCCACTTCAGAAAGATGTATGTGCTGAGTTGTATTTCAGTCCATAACATGCACAGCAAAACAACGGTATAACCCTTCCTAAGTAGAAAGTACTGCGGAGCAGCAAAAAGCTAACTCAGGGTGGCTGAGAAATTAGACATATAGTATTGAAGTACCCCTGACCTCCCCCATAGTGTGGCTCTGTATCAGTTTGTCAAAAAAACACAATTTCAAAATACATATGGTCAAAACCATATGGTTGACAATGTAGTTCATCGATAAACTGAAATACAGTCACACAACACATGCCAACAATATAAACAATGTTTTCGCAGGGGGCAAGCCTCCCAAACCCCCTGCTAATTATTTATACCAACTCCAATATCACACTACTGTGGAGAAAAGGGGAAATTCTCTGATCCCCACTGTACTGCAATCTCAGTCAGAATGGTTCAATGAACCAAACTGTCGACCGTTATGATCTCAACAATTTGGTTGTTAAATAAACCGACATAGATACCATAGCTTACTCTCTACAAGCAGAACAGAAAGATGAACACTTCAGGTATACCTTAACTTAATAATTCATAAGATTAATATACATTTAACATATCACATGGTAACACAAGGAGAAATACAACTAGCTGGACCACCACCACTATACTCCTAGGGTAAGATGTATGGCATTAGTGACAGCACGAGGAGAATATGTGGTACATGTGCAGGGTCTGACAACACTGAGCATCAGCATATTATTCAATAAGTCAGTACCACTGCTAATTGGGTGGGCTTAGGGGAGATGGTTATTATAAGGCTTGTAGCAGACAGTGCAGCCCATGCCACTTGTTATTCATACATACATAGATAACAGAATCACCATATGTAGCTGTTACCCCCCACCCGCTTCAGTAGGGCACCCAGAATCAATTCCAGTGATGAGGTTAGATACCTGTTTGTGGAACTAAGGGAAACCTTTTTTTATGCAGATGGGTTGCCATGTGGATTGGATCCTGGATTATAAAGTAAAAAACATTTTCTTCTATGACAGATCACACCAATGAGATATATCTACAAGAAAGGAAGGAATAAATTAAAAATGACATATATGCATACTCCATACAATGCACCTCTGTAGCGTACAACATGAACCAGGGCCATTTTACCACAAATGAATGAAAGTTAATCCCATTACTGTAAACCACAGAAGCGTAAACTGCCTGTGATAATGTCTACATCACTCCCAAGTGACACCTGTGCTATGGTTCCTAGCAGAGCTTAAGTGCATGTTTAACTTTATTTATTTTTGTATGTGTGTATGTATCTATGTGTGTATGTAGGTATGCATGTATGTATGTATAATGTATATATTTATTTATTTAACATTTGTTACCTGTGTAACTGTACTGATCTGAGGACCATTTGTAGGCATGATCCAAGTCAAAAAGACATATGGAAATAAAAAGAGTGGTCATCAGGTGGTTATTAAAACGACCACTGAACAAATAAAATACTGAAAGGACGAACACGGCAGCATAAACTAAATAAAATGGTTTAATACATATACCACGGTAAGAGCTTTCACATAAAAATGCTTCATCAGACCTTTTAACAACAAACAAAACATATGAGAATATATACATAACATTAATTCAAATCAACCAAAAGCAATTCATCCTCAATTAATTATTTAATCATATAGTATTAAT
This sequence comes from Protopterus annectens, assembly GCF_019279795.1. NCBI lineage: Eukaryota > Metazoa > Chordata > Ceratodontiformes > Protopteridae > Protopterus > Protopterus annectens. The sequence goes on along the minus strand of NC_056725.1, from coordinate 1,787,014,786 downwards.
TAAAACGGAAATGCATACAAAAGTCCTAGAAGACTAATGAATAAATATAAAAAACTAAGTAAAAACATAAACATTTATACATTCTAACTATACCTTATGAATAATATAGAGAGTATGGAGAATATATAAAATATATCAAACATAAGTTAAATATACTATTTATTTATGTCATACATATTATTTATATATAATTATTTATATTATTTATATTATTTATATAACCTCCTTTTCCTCAAAAGGGGTTTGATGGAGGCACGTTCATTTAACCCATGGCCTCTATCAGCTCTAAAAATAATCATCCAATTATTCTCTTTAAATTCAGTGTGATTACAAATATTGCCCAATCGTATGTTAGGCATAACAAGATCAATAACTCTAAAGACAAATTGATGCAATTCACCAAAGGCCATAACATGCTTCGAAAGGGCATTAGTAGTAAAACCCTTCCTAATGCGATAAATGTGTTCTCTAATCCTGTCACGAAGACAGCGATTAGTTTTACCTAAGTAAAATGACGAACAACAAGTACACTGGGCAAGATAGACAACATTAGCAGTCATACAATTAGCTTGAACATTAAAAGAAAAACTCCTATGTAAATCAGGGTGTACAAAAGCTACCGAAGTATCAATATAGCTACAAAAATTGCATTTACCACAAGGTAGTGTGACGCCATCCTTATTAAACATATCCTCACCCTTTAACATTCTATCATCACAAAGAATCCGCTTCAAGTTTTTCTTGTTCCTAAACACAAACTCGGGATCTGGGTCCACCATATTTCCCAGTTCTGGAAAAACATGCAAAATAGGCCAAAAGCGTTTAAAAATATCACAAACAATACTTTGATCTCTAGTAAAAAATAAAGGAATATGCACATACGCTGAAGACGTCTCATCTAATGTTAAATTGGACTCCGTAAATTGAGGAACAGAATAGGGAGCAGCTATACCTTCCCTAGCTGAGCTTAAATTAAACCAACCAGCTGTAATCTCTTCTGGTGTATAGCCTCTTGAAACTAATCTTTTTTGTAAATCACCTAGATCTGATAAACAACCTTTAACAGTGGGGTTAAGCCTTGATACTCTAATCTCCTGTCCTCGAACTAAATTACGGAACACATAATTCGGGTGCATACTGCACCTGGTCAATAAACGATTGCGTGAGCAATTCTTGTGATAAACGCCAGTATTAAATAAAGAGCATGGTAAGTTTTCTACAAATAACTCTAACAACTCAATCCTTACATTCGAAGAAACCAAAGTGAATTTCAAACAATCCAATAAGCCATTCATCTGCACATGAAAAGCTTCAAGGTCAGCAATCTTGCCATTCCATAAAAAGAAAACGTCGTCAACAAAACGACGATAAATCTGACATGTTTACAAAACATATCTAATTTAAACAATACATCATTCTCCCATTGTGCCAGAAACATATTGGTGTAGCTATTGGCACAAGAAGTCTCTAGATAAAAAATTCATCTCGGAAAACAAAAATATTGTTCTCCAATATCACTTCCAAAAGGAAGCAAATCAAATCAACCTTACCCAAATCATAACCACTATTTAACACCAAATATTCATGTATATGGCAAAGTCCCAACTCATTGGGAATCATAGTGAACAAGGACTGAATGTCCATTGTTACAAAAATCAAATTTTCTAGATTCCCAAGTGTCCTAATACAATCATACAAATCTGTAAGGAATTGTTTGGATCCTTGTAAAACTGTTTTATTCAATGCTATCACAGGCCTTAAATGTTTTTCAACAAAAGTCGACAAAGGTTCCGTTACCCAACCACCCCCCTGAGACAATAGGTCGCATGGGGGGGTTCGTTGGGGGTTTATGGATCTTAGGAATTCCTTGAATCAAGGGTATTAATGGGTCAGAGACCATAAAGAAATTAAGTGTTTCATCTGAAACCAAACCAAGCTCATACACCTCCTGCACAGAACAACTAACTACAGTAATAATATTAAGGACATCCAATATTCCTAGTTTATGGTAAAAACCAACATCATTCAACATCTCTTTCATACTATTAAAGTATTGTGTATCATTCATAATCACTACAGAACCGCCCTTATCAGCCGGTCTGATACAAATATCACAGTTATTTCTAAGCATCATCAAAGCTTGCTTCTCTTGAATGGTAAGGTTGAACTTCTTACCTGGCCTATGCTTACCCAGATATTGATGATAATAGTCATACAAACCATCCTCAGTGAGCTTACAATAAGCCTCAACCAGAGGATGGTTAGGTGGAACAAAAGTACTTAAAGGGCTAAAATCACCAACCTGAGTAGGAACAATCCTATCATTCACATCATTATTAAGGCCCCCATAATAGTGTCACAACATTAAATTCCTGCAAAACACTCTTAAATCTAAAATAGTTTCCGTTAACTTACTATTTTCAGAAGGAATGAATGATAAGCCTTTACAGAGCACGTTCTCCTTTTCTAGGCTTAGACTGTATGAGGAAATGTTAACAACTAACGAGTTTGCATCTTCCACCACATTTTTTTCAATGATTGTGCCTGGCACTGCTCCCCTGATAACTTCCTCTTCTGGCGACCCCGACTCATCGATCTGCTCCGTCTCCCAAACTGATCTGGGTGAACGGGCAGAGGAAAAGGGAGGTCGCCAGAGGCATTCGAGGGTATAGTACCCAGATGTGTGTCAACACCTTCATGGTTAGTAGCTTTAGGTCTAACAATCTTAACTTCAGTAGACTTTTTACTAACAAAAACATTCGGAAACAAATTTTGTGACCTTAACTCATTATGTGTAACAAGAGGTACTGATACAACTTCATTTCTAACAGGGTTATTAGAGCTTTTAAGAACATTTCTCGAACCAGATAGTAATGCATCAGTCATATGCCTACTGGAGGCAGGACTACTAATAGAGTCAATATTGTCCATCACAATAACTGCCGAACCATTCCGTAGGTTAGGGCCAACATTATTAGAGTCACTAGTTTTCATTACTGAAGTCTTATTTAAAACATCGAGATTGGGCAAAACATTATTCACAGGTAATAGACTGTCTTCTTAGGTCTGGTATTGGCCTGAAAACCTTCCGACCTCGACCCAACAAAAACTTGACCAGTTTTAAAGTCATTAAAATCTCTTAATATTTTGACCTTCTTTTGTTGCAATAATTTCCTCTCGTAGACCGCAACACCGTCTAGAACACTTTCAAGCATAGAATTTAACAAGTCATGTGGAAAGGTATTAAATAAATACTCTTGCTTAGTTTTAAGCTCATTCCTTAATTTGTCCTCTTCTGGAGAAAAAAACTCATTAAGAAGGCGCTTATAGCTAGCACTCATTTCTAAATTTATTCGCTGCCATTTGGTTAATAAATCTGGAAAATGGTTACCTTGTGTCGGCATATTAAGGACCCGAAGTCCTCGAGGCACAATATTATTATCCAAACAAAACTCAAAGTGTTGCCTCTGTAACTGTAATTTCTTGAGATTCAAGAAATCACGCTCAACAACTTCTAAATGTTGCTGGAGATCCTCACCCATTCGCGTTGCATCAATGACATCATCTGAAACACCTTCATTGATGCCCATAGTAGTCAAAAGCTTCCGATCCTTCTCAAGGTAACTAGAGAATCTCTTAGATAAGTTCAAATCACGTCTGCCAATACTGGCCGGATTGTAGTCCAACTCAATCGAATCAGGACTACTCCCTGCCATCTTCCTGCGTACCTTGTCATGATAAAAGTAGAAATAAATCAAATAACCAACGAAAGTGACAAAGAAGCACAGAACAAACGCCCATTCAGCAAAGAAAAATAAAACATCCACTGAACAAATAAAATACTGAAAGGACGAACACGGCAGCATAAACTAAATAAAATGGTTTAATACATATACCACGGTAAGCGCTTTCACATAAAAATGCTTCATCAGACCTTTTAACAACAAACAAAACATATGAGAATATATACATAACATTAATTCAAATCAACCAATAGCAATTCATCCTCAATTAATTATTTAATCATATAGTATTAATTAAAAGGGAAATGCATACAAAAGTCCTAGAAGACTAATGAATATAAATAATTATATATAAATAATATGTATGACATAAATAAATAATATATTTAACTTATGTTTGATATATTTTATATATTCTCCATACTCTCTATATTATTCATAAGGTATAGTTAGAATGTATAATTTTTTAAGTTTTTACTTAGTTTTTTATATTTATTCATTAGTCTTCTAGGACTTTTGTATGCATTTCCCTTTTAATCAATATTATATAATTAAATAATTAACTGAGGATGAATTGCTATTGGCTGATTTGAATTGATGCTTTATATATATTCTCATATGTTTTGATTGTCGTTAAAAGGTCTGATGAAGCATTTTTATGTGAAAGCGCTTACCGTGGTATATGTATTAAACCATTTTATTTAGTTATGCTGCCGTGTTCGTCCTTTCAGTATTTTATTTGTTCAGTGGATGTTTTATTTTTCTATGCTGAATGGGCGTTTGTTCTGTGCTTCTTTGTCACTTTCGTTGGTTATGTGGGTTATTAAAACAAACTGCACTTACACAGGCTATTTACAATATATAAAAAAGTGAACTAAAGCAGGATTTGATAAAAAGTTACTAAACAATTATAATACCCAAAGAAGCTATGGGGTGATATTTAAATGCTGATATGGCAGTAAGGGCTGCGATTTTCAAAGGTAAAGATTCTACATAGTAGATACTAAAATGGAGAAAATATTACCTGTATACTCTAGTGAGTGCTGTATTGTCTAGGAGAGGATGGGACACTTCTCCTAGTTAACTCAATTTAGTACAATATTTCCCAAATTTTAATGTAGCTTCATTGTTATTCTAATTACAAATCACAGACACACACACGCACACATACACACACGCACACACACACACACACACACACACACACACACACACACACACACACACACACACACACACACACACACACTAGAGTTCAGTGGTTGCAGTCATATAGTTTTTAAGTTAGTTCAACCACATAACTCAAATTATGTGTCTAGAGATCGGTACAGGGTAGGTTTAGATGAATACTCCTATCGCTGACACCACTGACCTATCAGATCTTGATCACTATGGGATTATCTTACAATTTCCAAAGGATTGGCTGCCAAGATTAATATCGTATCTTGAGTTATCAGTAGGACTGCATAAAATGACTCATACTTCCCCTCCCATCAGCTTCTCCTTTTTATCTACAGAAGCATTAGATGCAGGACATCCAGATTCCATAACAGCTTCTTCCCACGTGCTACCAGACTGCTGAACAACAATCCCATAGCCTAACCTGCTAAATGGGTAAACAAATATAATTTATGTGCAGCGTTGTTACCTCACAGCAAGAGGTTCTCCCGTTCGATTCTCGGCTGGGCATGGGAGTGCCTTCTGTGTGGAGTCTGCATGTCCTCCCCGCGGCTGGGTAGCGTTCGAAAGACATGCGTGTGTAAATGGGCATTCCTTCGTTGAAGGTTGGGTGTCGAGCTGGCACCTCGGCATTTCGTAAAAATCTACTGCCAATCATTAGTGGACCAGAGTTCTGCTGTGGCGACCCCTTACCGGGAAAAGCCAAAAGACAAACAACAACAACATGTCATTGTTATCTACATAGCCCACTTTACACTTTATACTTTATTGTGTTTATTTTTAGTATCTTATTTTTGATTTCTATTTCAGTATTTTTAAATTATTATTAATCTTCCTTCTGTAAACTATAATTCTTATGGTACGAGCCCGAGTATCGAAATTTTGTGCAGTGACACACACTTTTTCCTCTCTGTTGATCTGTATGACAGTAAAATTTACTTTGACTTTGACTTATCCATCGTAAGTCTTGTATTGCCTACCACTTCATATGTCTATAACAACCTACTGCCTGTCTAAGTCTTCCTGTAAAAACCTGAAAACATCTCTGGGAAAACAGGAAACTTCTTCCTGACCCCTAATGTAATCACTATTTCAGGTCAGAAGCACTGTGTCATTTATCAGTTCTGCTGTACCTTACTTTATTCTCTTGCTTTCAACACTTTAATAACATTGTATCTAGTTAACTGCTATCAAACTTGCACTGTATATGACATACCCTGCTTTTAGGAGGGTTGAGGATCATAGTCTAAGTGGTTTCCTGTGAAGAGATGGGAAATCATCTACTGATCAACCAATTGCACAGAGAGTGCCTAGACTTTTTCTATCTTCCCTCCAGCAAACTTGTCCTAGTCTGACTAATTGAACAAATAACCCCTTTCACTCCTTCTCTCCCAATCATCATAGGTTAATTTAACCAGAACCATCATTCTATTTTCCATGTTTATATAGATAACATTTCATCATTACTGCAATATTATTCTTATTGTGAAACAACCCAATAATGATTGAAATAAAAAGCCACAACCATGCATTTACTGATACAATTGATCCAGTTCAAAAATTTAAGCCGAACTATAGCTATATTGAGATGTGCAAGATTACACAGAGTATCCCTACTGATAATATAACTGAATTTCCATTCTGGTATCTGTTTCTTTACCACTGCATTCATAATTTCCATAATTTCACATATCATCATTTGTGCATTTATGCCCTTTGAAGACCACAGTTCCCTTGAAGGGTGAATTTCAATATTCCTTAGAGGTCAGGTTTAACAGTATTTACATCCTTCTTTGGAACACATCCTTCTTTGGAACACTGCTGTGGTGGTGCTGCGGTAGCGTTGTCGCTTCACAGTAAGACGTTGCCCAGTTGGATTCTCAGTTAGAGCATCTTCTGTGTGGCGACATGCATGAATGGGCATTCCTTCATTGAAGGTTGTGCGTCAGGCCCGGCAAGTCGGCATGTAAAAATCTACTGCCAATCATTAGCGGACCGGAGTTTCGCTGTGGCGACCCCTAACCGGGAAAAGCTGAAAGACACAACATCAACAACATCCTTCTTTGGAACAATCGATAATATGGCAGGACTGTCTAACATAACTCATGTCTCTACATCTTTCTATCTCTCTCTCTCTTTTATCCTTTACTAATCCTGTTATTGACCATAGAAGGGAGAAGAAGCAGGTTCCCTACATTCCATTCACCAGGCACACTTGCTTAAAAGGCTGTGACCAACTTTGGCCTGACATCATCCATAAATTTAGCCAGCATATCCCATTCCTTTCTGCAAGGCTTCTTCTGATTTCTTAGCTGGTGCTGTCCTTTTCTTGGAACACATTTCTACAGTGCGATTTCTTGCTTTGAAGTGAATCCTGTGCTGTCTCTTGTTTCAGGCATTTTTGTAAATTCTTCATGAAAGAATGGCTCACCAGCCAGACTTTCTGTCTGCTACTGAATGTACTGAAAAAAAAAAAAAAAACAAGATTAAAACAAATAATATCACAAGTGTAATTCATATGCATTGAGTTTTTGTCTCACCAGAGTTTTAATGTTCTTTAACGTTCTTGGCAGGTTCATCACCTCCACCACTCAAAAAAACACACGCTTCCAGCTTGGAATTGCTGGTCAAGGCTTATTGTGCCTGTTACTCTAAGTGACTTTGTTCTGGTTTAAGGACTTGGATTCCAGACCAGTTATTTCACAGTAGGAAGGTTTGTGGTCTTCACTTTTGTGGGAGTATTCTACTGAATTAGTGCTTTATTTCAACTGATTTTTGCTGTTTTGATTGTGATTTTTTGTACTTTAAATTTCTAGTACTTCTGCATTTTGTAGCATAGGCTAGATTCAGGCTTGCTTATTCTAGACTGTTTGGTATCATTTGAGCACTAAAACCAGCCATCTTACATTAAAAAGGCCACCCTGCACCCATGTGGCAGATGTGTGCAGCCAAGGACCCATTACAGTTGGGGACTGCTGGAATAAGTCTCAGTCATGCGCTTTCTCTTTAATTAATTTAGATGTTAGCAATGAACAATCAATCTCCTGTGTTATTTGAAGCATCCACTGAAACATAAGTATCATTTTACTTGATCTGCATTTGTTAGATTGTATTTTACTGTGTGCTATTATTTTAGAACTGTGTTTTACTGTATTTTTGCTGTTTCCTTTTTTTTAGCCTAGCATGGACTTGGTTCAGATTTGCTAAACCCAGTCTGTTTTTACAGTTTCTGAGCACTAATCCAGCTTTCCTTCCCAAAAGAGGGCCTCCCCCATACCCTAGTGAGAGAAGAAGAGTGTAGCTAAGAACCTATCTGAGTGGTGATTGTTGGCCCAGGGCCCAGTGTAGCATGATACTGTTGGATAGAGTGAAATCAGTTTAATTTCATTTACTAGAGCTGCACAGAGGTGGGCAACAAGCAAGCAATCAATCTCCTGTGTTATCTGACGCATCTACTGCCTGCTACTGAAAAATAAGTATCATTTTACTTGATCTGCACTTCTTGCATTGTATTTTAGTGTGTGCTGTTATTTTTAAACTGTATTTTACTGTATATTTGCTGCATCCTGCACTTTTAGCTTAGCATAGACTTGGTTCAGATTTGCTGGGCCCAGTCTGTTTTCACAGTTTATGAGCACTAATCCAGGTTTCCTCCTCAAAAGAGGGCTTCTCCCTACACCCTAGTGAGAGTAGAGTGTAGCTATGGACTTATTTGAGTGATGATTGTTGGCCCAGGGCTCAGTCTATTGTACTACTATTGGTTAGAGTGTTTGAAATCAGTTTAATGTCATTGCTACTTGTTGCCTGTGTTAGCTCGGGTTTGCATGGTACCTGCATAACCATGCATTACAGTGCAGTACAGGATACCATTGACGGTTATAGATGCAAACTCTTAGATAGATAATTTTCCCTTAGTCAACTGCTTGTGCTCCATCAGAGGTTTCTCACTGTTGTGCTCCACTGGCCTGGTTAGACACTTAGTTGAGCCTCTGATGTTCCTCCAAAAGTCTTACCCATTAAGATCTTCACAGTTTAGAACTTTTTCTTGTCCCTTAGCAATACTTGGTTCTTCTAGTCCCCTCCCTGTTACTGACTGCAGTACTTCACTTATCGTCATTATTGGACAATTTCCCATCATCTCTCCAGCCAACCTGATCAAAATGTAGCATCCTGAGGTAAAGTAGCAATTGCCTCATGTACATTGACAACCCATTTCTCCTAATTCACACAAATTCAATATGTGAGAGATGTATCTATATTAATAATCTAGAATCTAGGCTCTCTCACTCACAAATCAGTATATCAGAAACTAAGCAGGTTGTCAGCTCACACACTTCACATCATGTACCATCCATGCATATAACACTTAAACCTACATATGCAGAGGTTCTTACTAGAAGCCTACCTAAAGATCAGAGACCTCACAAACATAAGCACACTTCACTTAATACATTCCAAGCAAATTGCAGTACACATACAAATGCATGCACAAGTGTCTCACCAAACATGCTGTGACAAAATGAGGTATTGCCATCTATGCCAGGAAGAATAGAGAAGTGCATGTGTAACATATGCCAGCATAGTTAGCTGGAGTTCTGTAAATGACATTGTATCATTTGACTATCACACTGACTTGTACAGATGCTTGCATTAAAAATCTATCAACAGTGTTATTATAACTGATTAAATGTTTATGTTTAAACAAAGAATTCTGGAAGAGAAGATTAGACGTTTTTGAAATTGTTCTATAGTTTTCAAATACTGCAACACGTCTTAGCAAAGCTCTGAATGTGTATTGTACCAGAGTCAGATGATCAAATGTGATGTCATTTTATAACCAGCACTAAGAGGATGGAACTCACACAGCAGCTTGCTTTGTTTTCTTTTGGAACCTGATATATAAAAGATCTATGACAGTTATTACAATCAGTTAGTTGAGTTCAGTTCAGTTAGTTGGAAGCTCATCACCTTGCCTTATAGAAGTAAGCATCTCAGCAACCTATCTTGCCTTGCTGTATTAATTAAGTTAGCTAGGGAACAGTTATTCTTTAGACAGTCAGGAAATACAGTGAGATTAGTTTAATACTGTTTTTCTGCATCTGTTTGAATCTGTCCAACTGTGTTATGTTTATTTCTCCTGTGATTAAAACACTGATGTTTATTGTACTTTGATATTTAGTATTCTCATGTTTTCTATTTTATTATTTATTATTAAATATTTTTATACCTTTCATTGTGGCTGATCTTTTGTAGAATACTTGAATGTCTTGAGAGTACCTGTGATTATTCTAGTTATGCCTTGGCCACTCAAAAAAGCCTGGCTGCTTTTGTTACACTCTACCATTTATGTTAGTATTGATTTTGACCAGTAAAATTGGATACCCTTGTAAGAACCTGACAGTGGTTGACTGGTGGCAGCGAGGTTACTTTATAGTCTGGGCAGAAGGAGTACAGCTACTGTACCAGCCTTTCCCAGGAATGTGTGTGTGTGTGTGTGTGTGTGTGTGTGTGTGTGTGTGTGTGTGTGTGTGTGTGTGTGTGTGTGTGTGTGTGTGTGTGTGTGTGTGTGTGTGTGTGTGTGTGTGTGTGTGTGTGTGTGTGTGTGAAAATCAAATACCCAGGTGTAGGTATGTCAGCTACTTGGAACTGGGACACAATGCTCCAAAGTGAGTCTTATTTGGGATCTGAAGAAACAGAGAGTCCAGCCCCATTGGAGCTTGTTCCCTGTATGCTCTTGGGGAAAATTTTGTTTGAAGCAGAGAGCTGCATTTGAAAATACTGTGTAAATTAATTCCTGTTTTTAGTGACTGTCTCACCAGCATCAGTGGTGAGGATTGAGGATCCTTGATTAATACAGCAAGGCAAGATAGGTTGGCTCAGGTGCTCCTGACAGGACCAAAGCAAGATCCTCAAGAAAAAACAAGCCTGCCTGGTAGAGATCCACAATAAACAAGCTATATAATAAGAGGACGAAATTGCTGTCTAAAAGTAAGACGGAATAGTGTCAGAATTGGAAGCACACCCTTCTCAGCTTGAACAAGCAAATAAAACATATTTTAAAGTTGTCTAAAGCTAACTTTGAATCTACATTAGCATCCCTAGCTAAGGAAAACCATAAGGCATTCTTTAGCAACATCCAAATCCTTAAAGGAAAAGCCCAGAATTTGTGCTGAACTGGTACTGAATGGTACCACATATACTGAACCAGAGGAAATAGCCAACCTGCTAGTGGACAGGTTCAGTTAAAACTTCTCATCCCTGTACCTGCCAAATATACCCCAAAATATTCCTACTACCTATTCTCCACCAAGTATCTGTAAAGAGCAGGTCTTAACCACTTTCTCCAAGGCAAAAAACACAGTTTCTATATGACCTGATAACATTCCAGGCTATGTTCTCAATGGTTAAAAACAGGAGTTTGCAATGACATTGGGTACTCTTTTTCAACAAAGGCCCAAGTACTGGTTTTGTCCCTGCAGAATGGAAAACAGCTACTGTCATCCCCATGCACAAGGGGGGGGGGGTGCATCCACCAACCTTGGGAATTGTAGACCCATTAGCCTAACCAGCCTTATCTGTAAGGCCATGGAGAGAACCATCATGGACCTTGACACCAAGGATGCAGGAGACCTTCAAACACTTGACCTGATCCAGTTTAGTTTTGTTAAAGGAGGATCCTGTCTGCTGAACCTGGTGGAATTCTTTGACACTGTTGCCAAAACCATGGATGAAGGCAAATCTGTGCATATGGCCTACATAGACTTGGCAAATGCCTTTGACACACTTCCCCTCAGGCATCATTTAAAAACTTACTCAGCTGGAGGTCAACCCATATACTGTCAGGTGGGTTGCAAACTGGCTCACCCGACAGAACAAATACAGTTAAAATAGGAGGCAACCACCTCCACCAGCAGACCTGTTACTAGCGGTGTTCCACAGGGATCAGTGCTGGGGCTATTGTTTGGAATTTATTTTTCAGAAGTTTAAGAAGTATAGGCAAAAACAAAAGGATTGTGGCTGACAAAGTTTGCAGATAACTGCAAACTGGGAGCAGTCATTGAGTCCCCAAATTATGTCAACATTCTACAAGTAGGACTTATGCAAAACAATGATTGGTGCCAAAGTCACAGTCTTAAACTCAATGCAAAAAATGCATTATCATCTTTTTTTTTAATTTCTCCAAGTCTTTGGGATTTCTAATACCATGATGGGAATGGACCCCATTCCTAAGTCAAAGTATAATTAAAGTTCATGAAATTAGTGTTGTTTCAATATTTGATATTAGCCAGAAGTGCTCTTTACTGCACCTACAGTGTGCCCAGTAATGATTCCTTTTGCAATTTGTATGGCGTTACATGTATCGATAATATATCTAAATACAATTGTAGATTCTTTTTTATAAGACCTGCTGCTCCTACTCCTACTGGAAGTGTCTGGATATCTTTCTTCCACATTGCTCTCATTTCTGCCTGAAAATCCTGACATTTTTTGACTTTGTGTCTCTCTGTACACAACACACTGTAGTCACTGGGTGTAGCAATTTCAATGATCAATTCCATTGTTGCCTTCTTTTCATGGACCACTATATCTGGTTTTCTCACATTTATCTTTTAAACAGTTAGTAATGGAAGATCCATTGTGATGTAGACTTCATAATTTTCTATGATGGTTTGTGGCTCATGTTTCCAGTGTTTTCCAGGTACTTTGGTATTATAATGTTTCCACAATTCCCAGTGCAACAGTCATGACACATTATTATACCTTTCAGTATGCAGTCCTACTGCCATTAGTATGTCACAACCAGCAACGAGGTGTGCAACTGTGTCCAATTCTGTTTTACAAAACCTACATTTGTCTGTTTCTCCCACATGTTCAATGGACTTTGTAAACCAACGTGTACGTAGTCCACTATCTTGGTCCGCCAATATTAGCATTTCATGTTTTTGTTTGAATTCTTCTCTCCTTAACCATTCCTGTGTTTGATTCTAATCAACATGAGGTTGTTCCAGGAGTTTTCTACACTTGCAACTATATGCATTTTCCACATTTCTTGCCTTCTTATCTGATCTTGCATCTTATATTCTTTCTTTTGTTTTTTGGCACATTCTGTTGTTGCCTGATTTTTATCTACTTGTGGTTAACTTCCATTTCCGCTTGATGACAATATGCTTCTACTGGACTAATCGGGGAGTCATCTTAGATTTATTCTCCTCATGTTTCAAAACTTTCACTATGTTTGAGCCTTGTGAGGTCAGCAGATATGTATGCAGTCTCAAGATTGCAGAACTATGCATATAATCAATTTGAAGGAGACCCATAGCTCCTTCAGAATAGGGAATATATACCCCCAGATTCTGCAAGCCTTGCACGGTGTGATGGATTAGTGCAGGAGCTCTAGCAGGCAATATGTCTGCCATGCGATCCAGGAATAGCCTGTAGGGGCATGTATGAGTGCTCCTGCACTAGTCCTGCATGGACTCGGCTCCTGTATGCAAATTACCCCATTTGCAGAAGAAATCCATGCAAATGAGGTGAATTTGCGATCCAAGAAGCTGGAAACTGGCCGTGCAGGACTAGTGTAATCTGCAGAAATGTACTCGGTTAGCAACTGAGTACATTTCTGCAAATTCCAAAACAGAGCCGTGATAGCACCAAATAAAGGGTGCATATCATTCAGGAAGAAAGTCAATGGCCAAGTATAAGGCCATTGACATTGAAAACAGTTTAAAAAATAAAAAAACAGCTTTTTTTAGCTGATCGCAGCTGTTTAAGCATTGGGCAGAGGTGCACAAATGGGATCGGGCTAAAAATAAAATAAAAATCCCAAAAAAAGCCTTTTAACCAAAATCACTATTCTGCCATTATAGTCAATGGCAGGCAGAAGACAACATGGCCAGTGAGTAGTGGTTGCTAAGGGGGGAGGCTCAGTGTGAGACATGTAACTATGCATTAGCAGTCAATCCTATGCAAATGAGGGGAATGATAGTGAATCCCAGAATTCCCAAGCATGCTAGTCAGCTCCCAACAGTGCAAGAGCAGGAATAGCTTGGTGCAAGCCTAGGAGTTAGCTGACATCATAGGGGTGTGTGTCAGGCATACTATAAGCAGATTGCAGCCCTGTGGCTTGGGTTTGCCCTTAGCTTAGCAGAGCTAAGCAAGGGGGTATGTCTGAGGCTGCCTAGCACTCTTTACATTGCCGAAGCAGATGTGTGTGCTGCGCACCGGGTTTTAAAGAAAATAATAAAAGTAAACTAGGAAATAGCAGCTCTTTGCACATTTGAGTACTGTGTTTGCGCGGCGCACCCCTGGGCTTAAACAGGAATGCAGTGGGAAGGGAAAACAGCAGTAGGAAGTTATTCTAGGAGAACTAGCATAGCTGGCAGGTGAAATGTATCAGAATCAGCCAATTACACAGGCAGCAGACCAGCCCAGCCCAGCACGCTACTATAAACCATGCAAACATCTTTCCCTCTGGTTTTTCCCAAACTCTACACCACCGTTGTATACAAGTGGGGAACTTTTATCAAACAAAACTGCAAAATGATAGGGCTACAATAGCTATCATACAACAACTTGTGGAAAAAGCTGGGGGTGGTGAGGATGTGAATGTTGTCGACCAACCCACAGTGAAGAGACAGAGAAGAGTGTACAGACCCATGGTTACTTACCAAGGGCTACATGAGCTGGAGATAGTGGAGTGCTATAAAGTGGACATGGACCTCCTACAGAAAATTGCTGAGCCATGCCGGCCACGCCTGACACACAGAACTAATAGAGGGGTACCCATCCCAGTGGGTACCAAGGTATGTGTAAGCCTAAGAATACTAGCTACAGGTACCTTCCAAAGGCCAAATGCAGATATGATGGGGATCTCACAGGCATCAGCATCTAGAGTACACCACCAGTTCCTGGATGCCATATCAGCGCATGCTGGTAAGCGCATATATTTCCCCAACACCCGTGAAGCATTAGCCAGCAATATGCAACTGTTACACCAAATAGCAGCATACGCTGAGGTAGTTGGTGCTACAGACTGCACGCACATATGCATCAAAGCACCACCCCTGGTGAGTGGGGTAGGGTCTCCATCAACCACAAGGGCTTCCTCTCCATCAACTCCCAGGTTGTGTGTGATGCCCAGGGCATAATAATGAATGTGTGTGCTGGCTGCCCTGGAAGCTATCACGATTCCCACATCTGGCATCTGACACAGCTGTACCACAGATTTTCCAGTGGGGACATCCCTTACAGTCACCTAGTGGGGGATGCTGGATATGCACTGGAGCTGTGGCTGATGACACCAATCAGAAATGCACACACACCTGAACAAGAACTCCATAATGAGGCACATGCACAGACCAGAATTATAATAGAGTGTGTGTCTGGGATGCTCAAGTCACGGTTCCAGTGCCTGGACACATCCAGTGGAGCCTTGCAGTACTCACCAGCTAAATATACTCAAATTCTCATCGTATGTGCCATGCTACACAATATGATCCTGCGGAAACAGCTGCAGCAGGAACAGCATGGGGCAGGCCCACACAGCCCCCCACCATTGCCAAGGCCTGCACAGGCACAGGTTGACTCAGAACAACCTGAGCCTGTCCCAGTAGGTAGAAGGAGGCCTGTCCAGTAAGCCCTGGCCTTGGCAAAGAGGCAACGCATAGTACATACACTGACACAGGAGGGACCCGGGTAATAACACCTCTCTCTGACTCTCACATACAGTAAAAGGGATACCAAACATGACACTACCTGTGCTCAACCATGTGTAGGGAGTATACTATGTGCATCCAACATAGGCAACCCTACAGCACCACCCTCAATACTAGGACACCCACAAGGTAAGTCACTCAATGTACCAATTGCCAAATGGAGTAGAATGTGTTGTTACCTGTATCTATGGTATGGATGTAAGCATGCAAGAGAATTGGGTGGCTGAATGGTATGCCAGCAGATAATAGACACCTATAGTGGCACCATGAGATCTGTAACAAATGCTGGTTTCACAATAGTAGCCAGTACTACACAGGGTGACAAAACCCACTGCAGGAAATGTGCTGGGCCACATGTGTGTCCATATGACTCACACATGTCACTCAGGGAGGTTCACATACCCAACAACAGTCACAGCCAGCAGGACAGATGTAGACAAACAAATAAAGGCTGTGCTATGGCCTCTGAATGATGCCGTTGGGTAACCCCCCCCAGGCCTATACAGACAGACTACAGCAGGTCAGGCAGTGGGATGTTAGTTCTGAAGGGTAGGAAGTCAGAAACTAATATGTAGGTCAATCAAAGCTAAGACCTGTAGTACACTGATATGCCTCCAGTCAGCATGATAGGTTAGAATACAGAATGAAATGGAGTACCTGACATACCAGTACAGTCATAGCAATTGTGTACAAGTGTCAGGTGTGCCCCCCTGTCCTACGTAGAAATGTAAAAACAGTCAGGTGTGCCCCCCAACCCTGTGTAGAAATGTAATTAACAGTCAGGTGTGCCCTCCCAATCCTGTGTAGAAATACAGTAACAGTCAGGTGTGCCCCCCAGTCCTGTGTAGAAATGTAGAAACAGTCAGGTGTGCCCCCCAATCCTGTGAAGAAATGTAGAAACAGTCAGGTGTGCCCCTTCCCCCAACCCAGTGTAGAAATGTAGTAACAGTCAGGTGTGCCCCCCAAATCCTGTGAAGAAATGTAGAAATAGGCAGGTGCGCCCCCCCCCATCCTGTGTAGAAATGTAGAAACAATCAGGTCTGCCCCCCACAATCTTATGTAGAAATGTAGGAACAGCCAGGTGTGCCTCTTCCCACAACCCAATGTAGAAATATAGTAACAGTCAGGCATGTGCCTCTCCCACAATCGCTGGTAGGAATGTAGAAGCAGTCAGGTGTGCTCCTCCCAACCTTTCTTAGAAATGTAGTAACAGTCCAGTGTGCCCCCCCAAACCTAGTTAGAAATGTAGCAACATTCTGGTTTACCCCCACCAAATCCGATGTACACACATCGTAACAGTCAGGTGTGCCCCCCCACAACCCTGTGTAGAAATGTAGTAACATGTATGTGTAGGTATAATACCAGTAGAACACAGATGCACAGAGGTGGCCAAGGTAGCAGGATAGGTTGTAGCATCTGCACAAAATGCAGGTATGTGTGTGTTAGGTTGGTGTGTGTTTCAAATTGTGTGAAAGTGGTCGGTATTAATGCATGTTGAAGTAAGACCTGGTGGCCATTGCCCACTACTGCTGATGACAGGGACAAGTCCTCATAACTGCAGTGCCAAACACAATACCCACCAGTTTGACACAAGCTAGCAGTAAGCCATTGTAAATGTATGGTGGTAATATGTGTCACAATCTGAAAGACTGATATGGCATGGCTGGTGAGCTAGATATACAAGAAGTACACAGGGGAAAGTACCCCAGTCATACAGTACATATTGCATCACTGTGAAATGTACACACCCTTGGAATAGTACATACAGGTATGCATCACATTATCTGGTTCTGTAATAGGGGATACCGGTGTTGTCTGCCCAAACACTCGCAGATCACAAAGGAGGTAGGACTGATGTATTGGGAAACAGCTGATGTACCTGCACATGCAAGCATAACTGGAATGCCCAATGCATATAGGTTCATAGGTTGATACTAGGCTATCTGCCCTAGGGCATTTATAAGCCTAGCCAGAGTGTGTTTGGCTTTAGTTGACTGTGCCTCTGTATAGTAGGTCACAGAAGATAGCCCTTTTGAGGTTAGTTTACTGTGCCC
The DNA here is from genome assembly GCF_019279795.1 of Protopterus annectens. Taxonomy (NCBI): domain Eukaryota; kingdom Metazoa; phylum Chordata; order Ceratodontiformes; family Protopteridae; genus Protopterus; species Protopterus annectens. The sequence goes on along the minus strand of NC_056725.1, from coordinate 1,786,997,095 downwards.
CTGTCTAGTAGGGACACAGAAGATATCCCAGGGGTAAACCTACAATCTCCCATCAACTCATCAAGATTTCTCTTTAAGAGGGTCATTGAGGGATTCTGCCTAACATGGATTGGGATTTTGTTCCCGAGTGAGGGGAGCCTCTGGGATATGAATCTGTCCCTCCAGCATGTCCTATTTATTTATGTGCTGGCGTTTAAGTCCCTGGAGCGTGTAACTCTAAGGGATTTGGATTTCCTGAGGTGGAGCATGTCCATTAATTCTGGGTTGGACATGGCTTTATACGTCAGGCACAGATCGCCTCTGAGTAGGCGGTAAGCAACTGAGTAGAGCTGGAGTTTCTTTAGCCGAACTGTATAGGGCATCTGTTTGAGACCCTTGATCCTCTTGGTGAGGTACTTTTGGGGTCTTTCCAGTTGCTGCAGGTGTCGGGTAAGGTACATCCCAAATGGGACATTGTATTCAATTATGGGCCTGATGAGTGATGAGTAGAGGGACACAATGACCTCTCTTGATCTAGATGTGAACCCTTTCATGATAAGGTGGGTTATATAGGTCTTTCTAACCACTTTGGCAACATGATTGTCAAAGGAGAGATTGCTATCTACTTGGGCCCCCAAATCCCTAATTAATTTTTCCGTACTTAATGGATTACCACCTATGTGGTAATTTGTGGGCACTTTGTTTTTCCCAAAGGGGATGACTATGTACTTTTTGGCATTTAGCTTTAGGCCATTGCTCTGGCACCAGTTATCCGTCTCGGTGAGACCCTTTTGGAGGATGCTTGTGTCAGTCGGTGAGTCGATTATGGCACCCAGTTTGCAGTCATCTGTGAACTTGGTCAGCCATAGTCCTCCCATGTTAGCCTGTACCTCAGAGAAATATATACCGAGCAAGAGAGGTCCCAGGACTGAGCGCTGTGGGATGCCACTTGTACCTGGTTTAGAGTCTGACATGGCACCTGCAATTCTGACCATGTGGGTTCTATCCCTGAGCCAGTTTGCAGCCCATCTTGTGACATAGGGGTTGATATTTAAGCTGGTGAGCTTATTTATGATGCCCGAGTGGGGTATTGTGTCGAAGGCTTTTGTGAGGTCCAGGTAGGCTGTGTGGACTACCTATCCTTCATCTATGGCCTTGGTGACTGTTTCAATGAAGTTAACCAGGTTCAAGAGGCAAGATCTGCCCTTAACAAAGCCGAATTGGGTAGGATCTAGTGTTTGGAGGTTCCCATTGTCTTTGTTTATGAATTTCATGATGCAGACCAAACTAGTCAGGCTTATAGGGCGATAGTTTCTGGGGTCCGTTGTGGCACCACCTTTGTAGAGTGGGACCACTGTTGCTGTATGCCATTCCTTGGGTACATATCCTGTAGTAAGGCTGAAATTGAACAGTGACTTTATGTGAGGGTTCAGTTCTTCTTGGAGTTCGTGTAAGACGCAGCCCGGGACACCGTCCGGTCCCATTGAGGCTGTGTTTTTTGCTTTGGAGAGGGCAGCTCTCACCTGTGCATCTGTGATGTCAGGGAGGCTACACTCTGTTGGGATAGACATTTGCTCTTTTGGGGGGGGGGGAGTTTGCACTGAACCTGTTTGCCAGGATGTTGGCAATGTCTGTGGGTTCAGTGTATTTTTTGTCATTTTGAACTAACTCAGAGCATATCTGGAAGTTGCCACCCAGGTTCCTGACATAACTAAAGAAGGCCTTGTGATTATCTTTAGCATCTTGTGAAATTTTTCTTTCGAAGCTGGCCTTAGATGATTTTATGAGGGATCGTAGTTTCTTGCTAGTATTGATCAGAGATACCTTCCCTTTTTGGGATTTTGCTCTATCATGTAGTAGTTTCCTCCTTCTGTTGTATAGCTTATTTATGGCTGAGGTCCACCAGACAGTTCTCCTACCTTTGGAGGAATGAGTCTTGGTTTTATTTGGGATAGCACGATCCATGCATTCCTGTAGGTGTCCATAGAAAGCGTTTGTAAAGGATTTTCAGGTTTGGGCCATATTTTCCACTGGCCTGGGGGCTTTGAAGGATTCCACCTCGGTTTTGAGAAGTGTGAAGTTTGCTTTTGAGAAGTTCTTCACCGTGGTTTCCTTGGCTAGGGGTGGGGACGGGATAAGGATGTCCAGTGACATTAATTTATGGTCAGATCTTACCAATGATGGGTATACCTCTGGTATGGAACATAGAGTCCCCATGTTGGTGATGATCAGGACCAATATGTTTTCCCCTCTTGTGGGAGTGGTGACCAGTTGTTCCATATCATTTGAGTTTATAAATTCTAGGAATCGTTGGGCGAGGGTGTTGGGGCTTGAGTAGTGCTCCCAGTCTATGTTTGGATAGTTGAAGTCACCCAATATAATGGTGTTTGGAGAGACCTTCATATTCTCCAGTGTTCTCAGGAAAGCCGAGTGGGGTTCCTGTGTTTGGGAGGGTGGTCTGTAGCAGGCTACAAATTGAAAGGCAGTTTTGCCCACTGTTAGTTGCACATGGATGGTCTCCAATGCTTCATGCAGTGCCACTAACCTGGAGGTGTGGGTATCTTTGATGAATATGGATACTCCCCCGCCTTTTGTGGTTCAGTCCGAGTTTTGGGGCCGAAAAGTATTGTATGAGGTATAACCTGGTAGTGCTGGGGTGCTCTCAGGAGTCTTGAACCAGGTTTCTGTTACTGCACAGATATCGATATTTTCCATACTGAGGAGAGCCTCGAGTGCATGCATCTTGAGGTTTAGACTTCTGGGGTTGAGCAGCATTACCCTTAGTTTCTTTTTATTTGCGTTGTCTGTGGAGGTGGGTTGTCTTTTGAGCCTTGCCTAAAAAAGGCACTATGGGGGTGGCAAGAGCCTTAGCCAGTATTCGAAAGTCCAGGGGTGACAGGTGCAAGCCATCCCTAGCGAAGCAATGTGGCTTGTCAAGTATGTCATCCCAGGCTGACAGGCACTGGAACCCCTTTGAATGACACCAATACTTTAGCCAATTGTTAAAATTGATCATTTTGTCTTTATACTGTGGCATCATTCTTGGTAAGGGTAAGATGCTACTCAAGGTCAGGGTCATACCGGCCTGGGCTACATGATCAGAGAGCTCCTCTATGTCTCCTTTCATGTAGTCCAGGGAGGTACGTCTCAGGTCATTCACACCAGCATGGACAATGACGGAGTCATATTTGTACTTGCTTTGCAGTGACATGAGTGCTTGTGTTATGTGGCGGATCCTGGCACCCGACAGGCAGCTTACAGTGTCCTTCTTCTTGTTCAGTTTGGTGAGTGGAACGTCAGTGTATCTGACAATAGAGTCACCTATTACAAGTGTATTAGATGTGTTGTTTAGCCATAAGGGCTGTGGCTGTGTGACACACTGACTTTGTGAACTATGTGATACGTGGGTATTGTTGTGGGGTAGCGGTTGCTTGGATGTCTGCTTTGGAGGTCTCTGCTGCTTGGGCAGATTTTTATTTAGAGCCTCCGAGTATGTTTTTGTGTGTTATGTGTTTGGTTTTCTGTTGCGATAGGTCTATGTGAGTCTGGATTTGTGGTGTGTGTGGTTACTTTCTCCTCCTGACTGACTACACCAGTATTGGGTTGAGAGAGCTCAGCCTCCAATTTGGCTATATAGTTGCATCTCTCACATATATTTGAGCTTGTTGGGAGGAGGAGAGGGTGGTCTGTGTACATAAGGCAGTTGTAACATTGCCTCAAGATTCCCAGATTCACCAGCTGGACTGGAGAGTAAACCCGAAACTGACTTTTGGACATGCCAGAATAGTATAAGGAACTACGTTTTGACTGATCAAAAAGAACCAATAGGGAGCCAAGTACTTAACGGGAGAATAAGAGGGTGTAGTGCTTTAGTTTATTACTGCTTACTTATAAGATTACTTATACGAGCAACTACAGGACTTTAGAATGAAAATAGAGTGCTTACTTTGAGATTTAGAACAGTTCCAAGAGAAAAAATGAAGAGCAGACTTTGTGGAACCGGGATTAGTTTTAACCCATTTAAGCCACGCTGCCCGATGCTGCGCTATGCGCAAAATCATGCAAAACTGCCCAAATGCGGGTTCTAAAGCAGGGAAACTGAAAGAGATAGCAATTGACCCAGAGCGGCCAATAAGCTACTAGTTTCAGGGCTGAGACCACTCCTCCAGGGACAGATAGGCTGCTCAAAGCTCCCCACTCTCACTGGTGAACAGAGAAGCTTCCTCCTATCCAAGTAAGGATATGGGCAACACAGGAAACTATACCACAGTCCAGAATTCAGCAAAACCTGAAATCTGGACTAATCTAGTTCAGCAAAGGCAGGAAAAGAGAATATATATTTTTTTTGTTTGTTTTTTTCAGGAAACAGCAGAAAAACACACAGAAAACACTGTAAATGCTATAAACAGGCTAGCGCACATTAGTGTGTAGTCTACAACAGTTATACAATACAAAAATGACTTAAATTGCTATAAAACAAATGCAAAAACTGTAAAAAGCAGAAGGCAAATGCAATTTAAACTTTTTAAAGCACAGATCAGTTAGAAATTCACTTTTTAGGTGGGAAAAGGCAGTCAGAGCAAAAAAACAGAGAAAAAAATACTTAAATCTGGAAAAGTCTCTCTTGGATCTCTCTGTTGCCTGTATCACTCTGCAGGACACCACGAGGAGCTGTGTGGAGTTGTATACTGGTGCAAAACCACGCAAATGCGGGTTTTAAAGCAGGGAAACTGAAAGAGATAGGAATTGACCCAAAATGGACAATAAGCTACTAGTTTCAGGGCTGAGGCCACTCCTCCAGGGACAGATAGGCTGCTAAAAGCTCCCCACTCTCACTGGTGAACAGAGAAGCTTCCTCCTATCCAAGTAAGGATATGGGCACACAGGAAACTATACCTGTGTGTATCTGTGTGTCCGATGCAAGTAGTGTCCATAGCACACATGCACCCAGCTCACGCAAACACCACCCACAGGTACCTTTCTTCTTGTACCCGTGCTGTGGGGAATGGGTACAATATGACCCCACCTGTATATGGCAATAGCAATAGAATGCAGCATGCAGTGCAGGTGTCCCATGCAGGTGTATCGCTAGCTGTAGGTAGCACCCTGCCAGCATCCACACCACCTGATCAAGACTGATAGAAGGTATTGGCATGAACACTTAGCACACCTACCTTGTCACCCCAGGGGAATATACTGTATGGCGGTCTGAGACTGTAGGACTGACAGAATGCAACGGCCTGCCACATCTGACCCACATCAACACCTAATGGCCCACAGGCCTCTGCCAAGGGCCTGTGTCTCACACATACTGCATAATTCATATCATGGACACCCAAATAACAACACACTCCACATAAGCCATATGCAAGGCCATGTGGATAACCCACAGTAACATGTCCATCATGTCTCACTGCATGAACTGTGGATCAACACCAACACACAGCTGTGATGGGGTAATAACCTTAGGGAACGTATCAGAGAATGAATGCATAATGTAAGGAAGAGGATAGAATAATAGGGGGGGGTGGGAGCGTGAGCAGCATGGAATGTGCAACGTCCAATACAAAGCTGTGTTCACACACTGTCTCTGGCTGTAAACACATAAATTGGTGGCTACATACCTGCCTGTACACCACTATAGGGGTAATGTCCTGACTCATGGCCCCTGCCTCTGGGTAACCTGTACAAATCTGTACAGCTGTGAGGTATTGCCATAGCAATATAAGGCCATACTGTCATGTTGATGTATGTGCAAGTATGGGATCCTCTGCTAGGACAGTACCAAAGTGCCGAACCAGATATACAGACCCAGCAGCAAGTGTCTGCAGCTCCCTCTCCAGGATGGCATAACCTACCATGAATATGTAAGTGTCTGCCCACAATACCGCACACAGCTGCAGTCACCCTTATCCCCAAGACATCACCGTGAGCAGGAATGTCCACCTGACAGTACATGAGGACAGAAAATATCACAGTGTATAACAGTACACATGTCTGAATATCTCTGCTAACAGCAGTACCATGTAGCTGAAGCAGCACAGACACAATCACTTACAGTATACACTATCCCCTGCACACTTTGTCCCCATACTGTCAAATGATCGATGGATACCCTGGAGAAACAGTTTGCTATCTGTAGCTGTACAATACAAAGGTTTGCACTGTTGTACAAACAACCTGGAATCAATCCACACATTCAATACAGAAGGGCATACTGGGCTTGCTCACACACTTAAATAAATGAAGCCCATGTCTGCAAAGAACAGTGGACCAGACATATCTGGCAGTTGCAGATGTTAGTGCAGACACTCCTCAGTATGCACCATGCATGCTTTGCACACACAGTGGATAGGAATACGGACATATATCCAAGGACAACACACTATAATAAGCCAAAAATAGATGTACACAGATGTGTGGAAGAGAGTGACTGTGACAAGGAGCCATCCATTATGAGGCCTGTCCTACCCAGCACACAGCCAAATGGCTACAACCACATGAGGTTCAGATGTCACTGTAGATACTAGCCACTGGTATCTGTCAGCATTACAGACTATGTGGTGCAAGTGCTAGCTCTGCAACATGACTGTACAAGGAAGTAGTCATCTCGCAGCTGTATACACGTACCTGTGGAATATAACCCTGCATGTGACTGCATGTAGTGTGTCAACCTCTAGATGAATGGGTTATGGCCCATGCGCACACACTGCCCTCCCCATAGCCCTACTATGACAAGGTTTCTGAAGTCATCCACTTTGAAATACACCTTTGGGAAAATTGTGGCCCAGTAATCTCCATGGTGTGTCCTGTAACTGTGTACTACTGTAGTGTGATAAACTAGTTAAGTAGGAGTTCTATTCCCAGACATGGCAACTATGTGTGTGTGTGTGTCTGTCTCTGTCTGTGTAGAGAGCAATGCTTTTTAGGCAATCACACTCCCTACAATTCAAATGTCCTACTTTGGCAAGGGTGCTGATGTCATCCACCTTGAAATACACCTTTGGGAAAGTTGTAGTCCAGTAATCTCCATGGCTCATCCTGATTGCGTACTGCTGTAGTGTGATAAATTAGTTGGGTAGTAGTTCTAATCCCAGACATGGCAACTGTGTGTGTGTGTGTGTGTGTGTGTGTGTGTGTGTGTGTGTGTCTGTCTGTGTAAAGAGCAATGCTTTTTAGGCTAGTCACACTCTCTACAATTCAAATGCCCTACTTTGGCAAGGCTGCTGATGTCATTCACTGTGAAATACACCTTTCGGAGAACTGTAGCCCAGTAATCTCTATGGCACGTCCTATAACTGTGTACTGCTGTAGTGTGATAAAATAGTTAGGTAGGAGTTCTAATCCCAGACTTGGCAACTGTGTGTGTGTCTGTCTGTGTAGAGAGTAATGCTTTTTAGACTAGTCACACTCACAACACTTCAAATGCCCTACTCTAGCAAGGATGCTGATGTCATTCACTGTGAAATACACCTTTGGGGAAGGATTACTCCAGTAATCCCCATGGTGCGTCCTGCAACTGCGTCATGCTGTAGTGTGATATAGACTTCTGGTAGGTGTTTTATTCCCACACATGGCAGTTGTGGATGTTTAGTGTGTGTTGCTATGTCTATGTAGGGAGCAATGCAATTTAGGCTAGTCACATTCACTACAATTCAAATGCCCTACTTTGGCAATCCTGCTGATGTCATTCACTATGAAATACACCTTTGAGGAAGGCGTACTCCATTAATCTCCGTGGCACATCCTATAACTGCGTAATGCTGTAGTGTAATAAATTAGTTAGGTAGGAGTTCTAATCCCATACATAACAGGTGTGGGTGTTTATGTTTGTAATTCGTATCCTGCGTGGAGGTGGTTGTGGGTGTGTAACAACTGGACTCAATGTGGAGCAGGTTTTGCTAATTTCTTATATGGTGGCCCTAGTATATATCACAGTGTCCACTGTACAGGGATAACAGATGTGAAACAGCTGAGAGGCTGGGGTGCAAATCCATACCCCTACATGTGACATCAAGGCCATGTGAACAATGTAAGCAACCCTAGTATTACCCAGAGAACACTCTCAACCCATGTCTCATACACACACACACTTGCCTAGGCAACAGCCACTATGTTGGTAGTACCCTGCATATTACCCACTAATAGTAACCATGGTGTGATTGCAGTAGGCTACAGTGGGCATGGCACCCCATCCATCAGTCCAATAGGTGCATACATGCCAACAGTGCACCTTCCCCATGTTCCCCACTGGACACCTGCAACACCTGTGATGCCATCAAATGTGACCCACTAAAGACATACCATGCCTGAAAAACATGACTTGTATGGACAGATGCCACTGACACCAGGGAATACCAGTATCATGCTATCAATGTAGGTGCAGGGTAAACCTGCGCTCCATTAACAGTTCCCACCACATGAAGCCAGGACTGGCACATCTGATGATAACAATATGGGTACACAACATGGGCCGGACACCCCAGGTACAGTTCCACATGTCACTGTACATGCATGCGGGAGGTGTGCACATCCCAGACACCGTCCATGTCATGGACTAAGGAACACATACATGGCAAGCAATGCACAGCATTGGCCACATGCAATAGTCACCCAGGTGACTGGATGGTGAACACAGTACCCACCTGTGTGGGCAAATCCAGAAACTACACCCCTGAGCCACAATGCAGACCATTGTCATGTGGCCTGATGCCAAGGTATACCCATCACCTAGCCTTGTATAGCCATCTCACACAATCGATCACTACACACCTGTGAAGCAATGCACCCATGCATGTCAGTACTGGAACCCTGTGTGTATGTGTGTGTGTGTGTGTGTGTGTGTGTGTGTGTGTGTGTGTGTGTGTGTGTGTGTGTTGTATGATGCGTATGATCACATTCACACTCACTACAACCCCAATTGCCATACTGAAGCATGCTGCCTGATGTCAGACACCTCCACATACCTTTTGCCCATATAACCTCCGTATGACACCTGTGGTGCATGTGATACCTGCACAGTAATGTGTTGTGGTAATCTCACTAGTGATAAGTTGTATTCCTGGCTCTGCCAAGTGTGTTAATGTGTGTGCGGGTATCGCTGTGTTGATGCTGGCATCTCTTCATGCGGACAGGCACATGTACTACACCTTCCGTATAGCTACCATATCCCTGTTGCAGATTTCACTCACCATCACATATACGTTTTGAGGGCTCCTCAACATGTAACCTATGTGGCGCATTCAATAACTGCATAGAAATGTGCTAGCATTACATAGTCATCAGGGGTTTGATACCCTGTGCCAGTAGGTGTGTTTCAGAAACATGCTTAGGTATTAGTCTCCCACCCCTCCTTGACTTTTCTTTGCCTCTGTCTGCCTCTCTCACTCCCTCTCTGGTGGATGTGAAGATCTAAACCTGCTTTGCTTAGGCAGCAGCATGTGTATTTTAAGTGATGCTCATGATCAGCTGATGGCCTCTGCATGAATTGCAGCCCTCCTCTAGCTGATTGCATGTGGAACAGCTGTGGTAACATTCCCATAGCCAATTGCATGGAAACACACTCCAGTATCTAGGAACATCATGTTGGTGTTGGGCCTTTTCATTCACTGCGAGCAGGGACTCGATCTGTTGTTTGGCAAACAGCATCTCAGATGGATTGGGGATTTACCTGTAACGACATACACTGTGGAAACAGGCCAACACACAGGAGGGGGATGTGCCTGACCTGACTACAGACTGTAAGTGCTGTTATACTGCATTTGGAGTAATTTTGGTTTAACAGGGTGTGTGTGGATATGGCTGTCCTACATGTTTTAATACTTGCCATGTCAGTGCTATGTTTATAAGGAAACCCCCATCTGTAGGGTCATCTGCAGACTGGTCAGTGTGTGGTACCTTTTGTTTCATGTGTTACCCACAGAGCACCTATCTGTGAACTGCAGACGGCAGTGTGAGGATTGCAGTCTTTAGATGGTGACCGCCATGAGAATTATTGACTTCATATCCCTCATAGGACATATGTTGCAACAAACCCTGTTACAACAGTAAATGTATGAGGTTATCACAGCAACATGTCAATATTGGCCCTGTGTATGTGCCACCAGCCACAACTCTGTCAACCTTTGTACATATGTCATGCAGTAAGAGGTGCATATTTGCTGTACATCATAATTAGTGACAACATATCTGATAACAAGCCAGTGAGATATCAGACTGATACACATGTTATGTATAGTAGGGGTTAAATTTGATGATATAACCTGGACATTCTGTGGTTGTGTGTACAGTACTGAGGTCTGTGTACTTATGGTGAATGTCAACAGTGTGTGTATTGTTAATATGTACTTTGGCCTGTGTACAGACTGTGGTTGATGTCATTGTTCTTGATCCCATTCTATCTGATGGTACATGCTGCTCCACTGTATGTTACCCTATTGACTTACATGTTTGTAGGGCCATACATGCACATGTCTCATACCACAGACAGGCATCGGACCACACTGTGTAGCAGCCCAGTATATCTAGGTTTAGTGTGTGAGTGGCAGATATGAGGATGGTGTTGAACAGATAGCCCATATACTGTAATATTATGCTAGGTTACCATATGTGGCTGTGTTCACACTGGTTGTGGTTATGCACTTTCACACAGATGTATCGTACTCTGTGCTGTGACATGCCTATAGACCCTGTTATATATGCAGGTACATGTGCATTCCCCCATAGGAAATGTAGGCCAGTGTTGAGCCAGTCTGCCTGTAGTCTGCATAGTGCTTTGTTACATGCCTAGCAGCTTAGTGTACTTACCCAGTGTGATGTCATGTCCAGATACTTGCCAGATATACTGCTGCCAGGCCTCCCTTAACAGTCATGTATGTCAGACAGAGCAGTGGGATGCTGTACAGATGTATGTCAATATCTAGTGGGTAGTGTGTGGCCATGGCACCTCTGTACCAGCAATTATGTATCAGGACAGACAGGTGTGTGTGAATGCATAACCTATGGGGGCAAATGTATACCAGTCATTAGGTGTTATACCCATCTACATGGCTGTTAACATCCACATTGTCAGGCATGGTCCACATGTCTTGCACTAAGGGGTTCTGTGTATACCTCTGGACTATCCAGAGTGTGTCAGAATGTCCACGTATATTGGCCAATGTCACTGCTGTAGTCCACCAGCCTGACATCATACAGGTGGGATGGAGTACTGTTAGCATCTTGTGCCCATGTCTTGTCAGGTCCTGGGTATGGGATCTGCAACAGTTGGTAGTGTATTGGAGGGCAGATGTGTTTGGCTGTGGGGGGGATATCTATTTGTATAAGACTTATGTTGTATGGGGCCTTTCAACCCCATTAATGGTGCATGTGGGCAGATATGTTTTTGTTATGTTCCCATTGTTATCTACAGATGTATGTCCGTATATACCTATATTTAGATATATATCTGCTTACATATATAACTTGCTGTATGTATATATATATATATATATATATATATATATATATATATATATATATATATATATATATATATATATATATATACATACATATAGATGTAGACATATATATCTATAGATGTATGCATTTGTATGTTTATATGCGTGTGTGTATATATATATATATATATATATATATATATATATATATATATATATATATATTTCTATATTATATCTATATCTACATGTATATATATGTTTTATCTATTTAAGTATTAATACACACACACACACACACACACACACACACACACACACACACACACACACACACACACACACACACACACACACACACACACAGACATACATCTACATGTTGGAATACATTCCCTGTACTATTGAATGACAGGGCTGGATGATATGTTTGTGAAAACATCAGGGTTATGTATATCTGACATGGCTTAGTGGTAAATCACTTTGGCTATGGTGTGCATGTTCCTGGGTTTGAGTCTTGCAGAGGCTGTTTATATTGTTGCTGGGCAGAACAAGGACCATTGGATACAGAGTGATTAAAGCAGTTGTAATGGGGTTTGCACGGAGGTAAGCATTGCTGACTTCTGGTTACTGTTTCTTATACTCAGTTAGCTTCTAAGTGTGTGTAGGCATTGCTTACCCTCTGTGCAAACAGGCTGAAACCCCCTTACTACTTCTTAAAAGTGCTTACTCCCACTTACCCCCGCGATAATTTCTTTAAAAGAAAAGAAAAAAGGGTTGATAGGAAAGTGGTGAAAAAGGGGCACAAAGAGGGAACAACAGTAGGAAAAATAGGGATGTACAGGAAGGGTGTAGGGAAGATCCAAAGCTGCCCATTTCTTCTACAGCAACAGTTGTGCATATACACTGAATGTGGAGATAGATTTGGACACTCAATCTGCTGAGAGAGGGGTGAGGACAACAATAATATGTTATGATGCCAATTAGGCCTGATTACATGTTTCCACTGGACATGTGTTTGGAATGGACAGCTATGTATGGGGTGTGATTTTCTTTTGTGAACAGATTGCCCTTTGTTTTTGTTTTTTCAGGTGAGAGTGGGATGCTGGGGAGGGGTAGTATGTATATTTTGGGAGGTAGGTTGGGTAGGTTAGCAGACAAGACAAATAAGATGCATACATGGGGCAGTATATGACACATGTGGGGGGGTAAACACCTTGATGGGTAGGGGTGTTGGGAAATCGGAAGCCATGAGCCCCCTAGTGGAAACAGTGGGACTGAGGTCTCCACCCATGTGCAGTCATGACTGCACCTTCACAGCCCCGAAGGTGGCTGTGCTGGGGGCTGAGTCACAGAGCCAGGCTGATCCTCTAGTCATGACACATTGCCCTCGAGCTGGCATAGCAGATCACCAAACTGCTGGTTGAGCTCGCTGGGCACCACAATCCGGACTTGGCGATGGGTGACAGGTTCCTGTCCTCTCCCAATCCCGGGGGGGAAGTCCCATCCTGTACTGCAGTTCCGCCCGAAGCTGGTGCAGGACCAATCGATGAGGAGGTTCTGGGTTGGGCCCCGGTGCCATGGCCAGCTGAGGTGGGACAGGTGAGACTGCTGGGACCGGCCTTCCCAAACATGCTGTAGTATTTAAATTTTATCAACATATGTGGGTTAGTAATAGTCAACACATCCCAGGGTTAGGTATAACAGCATGTATAGATATTCCCATTAACCCAGACACCAGATACAGAACAGTTGCATAGCAAACAGAACACGTGCATATATGGGACCACAATGGTAATAACAACAGCATCCAGGTACATTGATGGCACCATGTCACCAATGTTGGAATGTTTCAATATAGCACATGCATGGTAACAGATTTAAATAATTATCAACCAGTAGGACATATGTCCCATCAGAACAGTGCAGTCATTACATACCGGTAGAGATGGGAATGTAGTTTATTGTTGGAGATATGGTGGGGGGAGAGAAAGATGTCAATTAACAACTAGTATATTCCGGTAGTCCACATTACTTTCCTAGTCAGTGCTGTTATCTGTACCTTACAAGTATTACTACACTACCCTATAGTCTTAGCTTGGGCAGTGATGTGGCTGTCACCATTGTTATACATGAACTGGTTTTACCTGCAATGTACACCTCTTACCTGGTATACCTGTGGAGGGAATGTTTGTTAACACTAACTACCTGTTTGTACACATACTCCCAGATTCTGGGTTGATGTTGTGCACATAGCTATCTAACTCTTTCTGCACAGACTCTGGCCATGTCTTGACCACATGCAGGTGTACCGGGACATATCTAGACTATTGCCCACTTCAACATTTAGTGTTTTGACACACACATATACTTGCTTTCCTACACAGTTAAATTATGTAGCACAGTGTGGGTGACAGCGATCAGTGATACTTTATTATTCAGAGAAACTGCAACACTCACTATTCCCTACAATACCAGAGTAAACAGTACCAGTATGGGGTATAAAGGTTTTTATTTCTCAGCACAGTGTTTGTATCCGATGTACCTGAGGGAGCAATGTTTGTTAGCACTACCTGAATGTTGCCACACAAAGTTCCAGATTATGCATTAGTATTATGCACATACATCTCACTCTGTTACTGTACACACTCTGGTCACAGCTTGACAACATGGGGGTGTAGATAGGACATACTTGGCTTATTACTCTCCTAACAGTTTCGGGAGTTGCTACAGTGACAGGTTTGTTCTCATAGATGTTTGACAATCACTTGTATTCTCTGTTTGCTGGCAAAACATCTGGGATCATCCCACAGACTTCCCAGAGGGACAAGGTGACAGCCAGCAGATATGGGCCCATATACTGGACATTCTGGTCTTATCTGTACAGGTGTGGGGTATGAGTCTGTATGCAACCTACTTCCACTCCTAGGATTCAGGCCATGGCTGTGTCTGCTACAACTTAAACCCTGTCCATCAGAGTTGTGTGTGCTATGCAGATATTGCTGTATATCTCCTATCTGCTTTCTGTCTTATAATTCTCCTGTGCTTTTGCATTCTGACCTTGTATAACAACACTCTTATGCAGATTTCCTAGACAGTTATATTTTGTAGGACAGTGTGGGTGACAGTGATGTGTAATACCTCATTATTCAGAGGAACTGCATTACTGACAATGCCATACAATACCAATGTAAACAGTACCAGTACAGAGTATCACTCTTTTATTTCTCGGCACAGTGTTTGTATCTGACATACCTGTGGGAGCAGTGTTTGTTAACACTACCTGAATGTTGCCACACAAAGTTCCAGATTACAGATTAGTATTATGCACATACATCTCACTCTATTACTGTACACACTCTAGTCACAGCTTGACAACATGGGGGTATAGATAGGACATACTTGTCTTATAACTCTCATAAAGTTTAGGGGAGTTGCTAAGTGTGCTAGCTTTGTTCTCATAGATGTGTGTCAATCAGTTATATTTCCTGTTTGCTGCCTATACATCTGGGATCACCCCACTGATTTCCCAGGGGGACAGGTTGGCAGGCAACAGATATGGGCCACTTTACTGGACATTCAGGACATATCTGTACAGTTGTGGGGTATGATTCTGTCTGCAGACTACTACCACTGCCAGGATTCAAACCATGGCTGTGTGTGCTAAAAATATAACAGTTCACATCTCAGTTACATGTGCTGTTTAGGTTTTCTTGTCTGCCTTTTCCCCGTTTTCTGTCTATGTGTCTCTCAGTCATACTAAATGGTCTCTGGGGCTTTCACCAGTCATATACAGGCATTCGTACACATTCTATGTATGATGCACAGTGTGGGTAACAGTCCTTAATACAAGAGTACTCTTACATGATTGCAACTTTACATTACCATATGACACCAGAGTATGTACATGCAGTCCTGCAGTTTGACCTTTATTGTCAGGCTATTATGCTTTTGTTTACATACAAACGATATGAGACTCTTCCTGCCATATTCTCTGGTGCATGCAGTACTTGCCTTAAACAATACAGGTTTTATACAGGCAATTCATTACTAATACTTTCAGATTTATTTCTTATGACAGTAAATGCACGAGTATTACTGACCTGCCTCGCATCTCAACCTCGCTAGCCAACTTACATGGGCCTCCTGGTTCACGGGCCACTCCATTGCAGCTGTGGGGGACATAAGAGGAATATTTAGCCATGCCAATCCATGATATACATGAGCTGGCAATTATTACACACATAGTGGGGTGATACTTATGTGCAGCTGGAACATCCTCTGCCATTCTAGCCTCATGAATCCACTGCTCCAAGAGGTCCCCCTTACATTGCTTCAGGTCGGCATTGTGATGCCTGACCTGCTCACCAGTTCGGGGTATGCCAGTGGCACTGGTGAGGTCACGGGTGAGATGGTCCTAGGCTTCTGCCTTATAATGGGAACTCTGGCACTGACCCTGCAGCAGTCTCTGCTCATGGTCTTTGACAAGGAGTCCTGCCATGACTCTAGACTCCTGGATTCACCAGCACTTCACCTGAAAGCACACACCCCCTCCCCTTCCTGACATGGTGCCTGCAAGGGGAAGCTACAACCAGTTATGGGATGTATTCCCACCTGTTGGGTTTAAGAAGGGCCACTTTCCCACACTTTTCCATGATAGTTTTGAAAAGGCTAAGCTATGGGCAAACCTGATCACCTAATGTTGGCATTGTTTAAAGGGGTATACCACTGGGCACACTGAGTTAGCTGGCCTACACATTGCTTACACCTCCTAAGCAGGCCTGTGCAATGCTTAGCGTTGCTTATATTAGACTTTGCTTTATATTTTCTTTTTGGCATTATTTCTTATTAATTACAGCTTATATATCTGCCTGGTATCCATCATTAATGTGTACGTATACTGTATGGGGTCCTTGTGTTTTATTGGGGACTTCAACACTCTATTACTATTACACCTCACTTCTGGGCTTACTGCTGTACTCCAATTCACATATTTATATTATGTAGTGGGTTATGGAACATATGACTGTATACTGATTCCTTTCACAGGTTCAGTTTGATTTCAGTATAGTGAGGACTTGTTTGGTGATATCTCATTCTTCTGTACTGCTGTGATGACTTGGTGGTTAAGTACTGTGACTATAGTGTATAGACTCCTGGGTTCAAGACCTGCAATGCTGTTTATTTTGTTGCTGGGCAGAACAAGGGCCATTGGATACAGAGTGATTAAGGTACTTTTGAGCAGTTGTAAGCAGGTCTGTGTGGGTTTGCACGAGGGTAAGCACTACTAACCTCCGGTTACATATGCTTACAGACAGCTAGCTTTAAAATTGCTTAACCTGTGTGCACAGTGCTTACCTCCATGCAAACAGGCTTAAACTCACTTACTAGTGCTTAAATATGTTTAATACTGCTTATTGGAGCTTAAACCTGCTTGCTAGTGCTTTATTCATTATGACACTGGCATCTCACATGTGCATTTAATGCAGTACTCCAGTTCACAAATACATGTTATTTAGTGGGTTATGCAACATAAATATTGGTCATAACATGCTTTGCCATGGAAAATGGATTGTGTTGCAGTGGGACTTGAACAGGGAATGCCTACTTGTAAGGCGAATGCTCTGCCCGCTGCACTATTGCTATACTACTTCATTTGCATATTTCTTCCTTGTTATCCTTTCCAGCCATTTAAGCTGCATTAACCGTAGCTAAGCGATGGGCATGCCCGCAGACCTACAGTTAGCTTTAATTGGATTTTTAATAAAAAAAAGGGTTTGTTCATTTTATTTGTATTTACTTGCTGTTGTACAAGAGGGGGAATGTTGGTGGGGCTATGCGGACACCTATGAGCGGTCTCACTCATTTCTTAGGCCTTTCTGCTGTTCTTCATTGTGGGAGTGTGTATATTCTGAGAGCTCTGCTCTCAGACACGCCCCCTGCACTCTTACATGCTCCATGTAAGATTAGGAGCTCAGGCAGCGAGCCTCATTAATATGCATGGTGCACTGCCATCCTGCTCCTAAATGGACGCTTCTGTGCAGGACTAAGCTAGTCCTGCACAGAAGATTAGTAAATCCGGGGGATAATCTTGGTATACACTGATTTTTTAAATCATTTAATGAGCATGAAGTATCCTTCTTGTTTTCCTGTCTAATCTATCAACACCTTTTGGGTCCATACAGTCACGCCAAAACTATAAGTTAGGACAGGAAGAGCAAATTGGTTTATAGCTTGAACCTTGTTCCTAGATGTCAATGCTGTTTTCAGCATTAATTTAAGTCTTCTAAAATATTACTTACTGAGTTTTATTCATGTTTGTTCATGTTTTATTGTTGATCCTTCATCAATTCCCAAGTATGTATACACTCCCTCTTGCTCAAGTTCTTTTATATCACATTCTTGTCCCATACTGATGTTTTCCTGGTGCTACAACTTTCCTGCTTTAAAGATTACTTTTGCACATTTATCAAGACCAAATGACAGTCATATCATTTGAAAATGTTTTGCCTACTTGCAGCCATGCTTTCAGTTCCTCATCTGATGAGCTGTACAGTTTTAAATCATCCACAAAGAGCAGATGAGAAATCTTTATGCTTTGTTGCTTTCTGGGAGCCAAATTATAGTTATGACCTAATCTGTTAAGCAGACACCTTAATGGCTTAAGGGCAAGGCAAAAGAGCAGCGGTGATGGAGAGTCACCCTGGAATAGCCCCCTTTGAATTTTTATCCCTGGAATAATAATTTGCCCTTCATCATGGCTTAACTGCAATGTGGTTTGCCACTGTTTTATGGTCACTGGGATGTAGTTTATCAGTGTAGGGTATATCTTATACATTTTTAAGCATTCTTTTATCCATGAATGTGGGATACTGTCAAATGCTTTTTTGTAGTCTATCCATGCCATACTTAGATTCTTCTCCTTTTTACAGTTCTCCACTATTACTTTATTTAACAACAAATGAGCCTTTATTCCATACAACTTTCTTTTATTTTGTTCTATTGCCAGAACTGAGTTTTCTTCCAAATGGCTATAAACTCTTTTGGCATCAATTCCAGTTTATAGTTTATATGTCATTGGAAGGCAAGTTATTGGTCTATAGTTTTTAGGGTAGCTTGCAGGTTCACTATAAAAGAGGAGCATTGTTTTTCCTGTTGTTTCCAGGCTGGTGTCTGTTCAGGGTGTGCATATAAATAGTTCTTACTCATGGCTCATTAGAAGGCAAGTTATTGGTCTATAGTTTTTAGGGTAGCTTGCAGGTTCACTATAAAAGAGGAGCATTGTTTTTCCTGTTGTTTCCAGGCTGGTGTCTGTTCAGGGTGTGCATATAAATAGTTCTTACTCATGGCTCATTAGAAGGCAAGTTATTGGTCTATAGTTTTTAGGGTAGCTTGCAGGTTCACTATAAAAGAGGAGCATTGTTTTTCCTGTTGTTTCCAGGCTGGTGTCTGTTCAGGGTGTCCATAAAAATAGTTCTTACTCGTGGCTAAATCTTCATGCAGATATATTAATACTTTTATAAACACCAAACTGGATGCGTTCCGAACCAGTTATATCAAGACAGGAACTAGATATGCAATAAGGGATCTAGTATATAACATAAGGGAAAGTTCAATTGTCTAAGTACACAAGTGGTATATATGGCTCAGTGTTCATGTTGTCAAGCTTTCTATGACAGGAAACTGCATGAACACATATATGAACATCTATATGCTATAAGGAAGGGCAAGATGGAGAATACCCTGGCAAAGCATACCGTGGAGAATCCTAGCCACAGCTTCCTGTTTTTTAATATAGACCAGGTTAAATCTGATCTTAGAGGAGGACCTACATCCCTCCTCTTGGAATACAAAGAGTTCTTATGGCAATTAAGGCTGGACGCTTGCCATACACCTGGCATCAATGGCATGTTGTCTATATCCTGCCTTTTAAAATTAAAGAGGTTAAACAGATAACCATTTAGTGCCTTTTATGGCCCTTTCAGAGTACTATATAACTGTCGACAACTCTGATTTTAGTTTAGCCATCATATCGGTCCCACCTATGTGACAGCAAGCAGTATTTTTGAACATCCTTCCTGTTTAGGTTGCATCAAGATCAATAAGATGTGATTTATGGGCGTTGCATATTCAGTCCAGTGCTTTATTTAACACACACCAGTATTCAGTTTCTTTATTCTTTATTTTTAATACATTAGAGCGTTTTAATAATCCAACACATTTGAGTTAGGTTAGGAGTACGACTTTAGCTTGAGTTTTGCGGCTCAAAGCACACCCTTTTAAGAGCGTATTTTATTCATTGTATGTTACTAGCTTTTACAGGCTACTTTCCCATGTACGTATTCTGTGTGGTTTTCGTGCTGGATATTATGTGATGGGATAACTTCTCAAGGGTTCTAGAAAGAGGCTATCCTCTTAAATTGTTGACCAAAATACATAAAGAGGTATTGAACAAGAGAGATACTATGTTTCCACCCATACTTAGGATGAACAATATAGAAATTTTGAGAACATCCAAAGGAGAAAGTTCTAATGAATCAAGAGTGTTAGTACTCAAATATAACAACCAGATAAAAGGTATAGTGGACTTAGTACATACAGTATGGGATGTTTGTTTTAATTGGGAACCTAAAAACTTTTTAGGTTGTGCTCCCAGAATAGTTTATTCTAGGGGAAGAAACATCAAAGAGTTTCTAGAACAACATACTCCCAGATATACAACATCTAAAATGAATAGATGTGGGACTTGTAGGGTTTGTAGATTCATCAATGACGGACCCTATGTAACTGTACAGGGCTATAATAGGACCATCCCATGTTCAGGTAGGGTGAATTGTAACACCCAAAGTGTGTTTTATTTAGCCACATGTACCAATTATAGTGCATTCTACGTTGGTAAGACTATTTGAAGACTAAAAGATCGGATAGGTGAACACCTTAGAGCCATTAAGAATCATGATTCTCACAATGCTTTATATTCACATAGTACAGTTTGTATCAATTTTAAGAGATTTTTATTTTTTTTGTCATAGATAGGGTGTTGTTTAATGAAAGAGGAGGTGATGAAAAATTAAAGGTGGAATTATTAGAATATAAATGGCAGGTTATGTTGAATGCAACAAAGCCACCTGGATTGAATGATTTTATTTCTTTAGGACCTATTTTGAGACAAAGGGCAAGTATAATTTAGATAGTTTTAAGTATATATATTTATAATTACAGCAAATAATGTAATAATATAGGTTTTATATTTTTTAGTTTAGAATTGTACTTGTGGGTTGGGGATTTGTTTTTGTACATGTTTTATGTATTGAGTAATTATTTCACTTTAAGATGAATGTGTTTAAGATTTTTAATTGTATGATTGACTAATTAATGTGTATATAATAATGGATTGTTGAGCAGCTACCATTCACTCTGATGATGCCATTCAATCAATGATGAAAGAGCTTAGTGTGTGGAGCAGCATTAAAGGCTTCGGAATTACTCTGGTGGTCGTGGTCTACTTTTTGTTTTAACTTCATAAGGGTTCTATATAGAAGTAATGTTTTGCATAAACAAAAGTTTTGGTGATTTTTTTATAAACTAATAGAGGTGCTAAGAGGTTTGTTAGCCGCTGATCTGGGTGAGTCTACTTGGAGTGACCAACACCAGTATTTTGATTGTAATAGGTCCAAACTGAGCTGTTATTTTTAATTTTTGCTTTTTAATGTTTTAAGTGATATCTCCTTTTGAAGGGTCTTCAAACATTGTTTTGTTTGACATATATGAATGTAAATAATATGCGATTTTGGTTTAATGTATTTTAAGGTAATTTTAAAAGTTTTATGAAATATGCTAATATGTATAATTTTTTAAAAAAAACTGTTTAAACACCAGGCGTAACAAAGGTCAAATATTTTTTTTTAGAACATAGTGAATGTGTAAGTACGACGACAGGTAGTTTCGGATAATTTTGGGAAGCATGTGATTTTTATGATGTATTTAAAGCATGTGGTTGGTTTTGAAACTGATTTCCGTTTATTCTGAAGAAGCCGGCGGTTTACCGATGAAAAGCCTGTGAATCGAGCTTAAATAAAGTGTTGTATTTTGGATTACAGCTTGGTTATTGTACTCAATAACGTTGTAATACATAGTGACTCACTGGTTTGGAACGCATCCTGTTTGGTGTTTATTTTGTTTTTTTTATTCACGCTGGTCTTGGTTTGTGGGGATATTAATACTTTTAGCCAAAAGTTAGGTACTGCATCTGCACCTGGTGTTTTCCAGTTAGAGGCTTTTCTAAACTTTGTTTCAATCTCTCTAGCCATTACCTCATCCCATTTCATATCCTGTGCATTTGAACTTCTTATTCTTTCTTTTACTTCTTTTTATCCATTTAGCATCTTTGTTATGTTCCACAGGACCTTCATAAATATTTCTCCAAAATGTATCTATTTCTACTTTTATGATGGTCTTTCAATTCCTTTTAACTTATTTCCTAATTCTGTATACATTTTTTTGGGTCATCAATAAATTACTTATTTTATACTTTTCCTTTATATTTATCGATGTAGCTTCTAAGTTTTTCTGCCTGTGCTGAGATTTTTAGTTTATTATTTGCAATAGTGCAAGATAGATCCTGATCCGTTATAATACTGCTCATTGCTTTTATCATATCTATCTTTCTGAGTATTTTTGTTGATCTGTTCCCTCTTCTATACTCTTCTAACAGTGACACTTCTTGTCTTAATTGCTCTATAGTTTTCTCTGTTTGATACTTTCATGATGACATTCAATTTTTCCCCATCCTTTCCCTTACTGCCCTGTGTTCTTGTGGTAGGACTTTAGCTGTTATTAATTTGGCGGCACAGTAACATATCCTATTTACTTCTATTATATCGCATGAACCTCTATGGACAGTCCTAATTTCTGTGTTCAGTTGTTTTATCAAACTTCTAACTTTTTGGGTTTTATTGACACTCTGCAGTCTATTTCTTTCATTGATCTTAATATGTGTATCCATCTTTATTAAATCAAGCAACTCTTCTCTTAGATCATTTTCTTCTAAACTGAGGGCACATTCTTTGTTCTCCATTTATTGTGGACGTTCTATAGAAAGTTAAAGAGCATCTTCTTGTGCCAAGTCCTCTTCATTTTCACCCTGTGTCATCCATTGCTTTTTCATATGGGAACTCACTGACATATCACTGCACAACACTGACTGTGTCAGAGTTGTGACAGTTTCCTGTTATTTGCCTTGCTGTATAGCTCCAACTGAACCTTTGTACTGGTTTCCTATGGGAGGCTCCAAAGTATCTTCATATTTCAACTGATTAGATGCTTCCTGCTCCACTGGTTTCTCCTTAATTTGGGTGTCCATTGCTCTATTCTGTTGTGTTGTTATCTGAGTTAAATTTTCTACACTAAATCCTTTACTTTGCAGGTAATCCATAACCTCAGTTTCTATTTCTTTAACTTCTCCATTGCTAATCTTCTATTCTACTTTTCCTCTTTGTCTTCTTATTTTTTCTGTTGTAAAACTTTCTATATCTGTATGTCTTTGCATGTATCTCTCTTCAAATATATTTGGTGCTACTCATTTTTGCACTGATCCATTTTACATTCTCCTTTGCATAAATATTGCACCATATTAAATCTCTTTTGTGGTGCTGCAGTAGCGTTGTCGCCTCACAGTAAGACGTCCTGTTTGATTCTCAGCTAAAGCGTCTTCTGTGTGGAGACATGCGAATGGCATCCGTTGAAGGTTGTGCGTCAGAGCTGGCTACTCGGTACGTAAAAATCTACTGCCAATCATTAGCGGACCGGAGTTCTGCTGTGGCGACCCCTAACCGGGAAAAGCCGAAAGAAACAACAACAACATTAAATCTGTTTTGCTTTCCCATCTTCAGATGTCTCCTGCTCCACTTGTTTCTCCTTACTTTGGGGTCTAGTTGTTCCATCATGCCGTGATATAACCCATGTTAAACTTTCTACACTGAACCCTTCATTTTGCAAATATTCCATAACTTTAGCTACTATTTTTTTAACTTCTGCTTGACTAATTATCCGTTCTACATTCCTTCTTTGTGGTCTTATTTTTTTATTGTGAAATTTTCCATATCTGGATCTCTTTGCCTGTATTTCTTTTCAAATATCTTTGGGACTGCATTTTGTGTTGATTAATTTAGCTTTTCCCCTTGCATAAATATTGTACCATATCAGATCTCTCTTTCCTTTCCATGTATGTATTTCTTTTTTATATCATTCAAACATCTCTAAATTCTATTCTGTAAATTTTCACTTATTTTTCTAAATGGCACAAGGTTTCTTGGTCTATATAGTATTTTTTTATGGATCTGTTGTATTAATGAACACAAGTTTTTATTTGAAGCTTCTGACAGTTTACCTTGTGGAAGTATTTTTCTTTCCTCTAATTTCTCTCCTAATCTTTTCATATATCTTTTGTCTGGAAATTCTGGGCTTCTTGCATAATAATAACAATACATACTTTCTTTCTTATCCTCAGTAGCCCACTCTAGCATCTGTATGGCTCTTTTTGGCTTATCAGTTTTTGCGATTTTTGTGGACTGCTAATTCCTTCTACAACAGGGGGGGCATTGTCCCCCTGGGCCTGGCCTAGCCCCAATGTAGGAATATTTCTGTGTCTTAAGAATTTTACACTGTCATTTTTTCCAGTCCTGGTACCAGTGCACCTACGAGGATTGGACACTTTTTTATCCTGGGACTTGTGCACCAAGCTATCTTCTTTATTTTTAACCTACTTCTGTCCATGATATATGCTATATAAAATACATTCTATATATCAGTGTCATCTTGGTGAGATTTTGGGAAAAACAGGGTCCACCTCAGGAAGGTACTCACCAAGACGTGAGGATGAATTCAGTTTCAGCAGTACTACTCTCCTTTTGCTGATTTTATCATCTCTCCTTTCAGAGAGGAAGGCTGTCTACATTGCTCACCCTTGACAAAGGCGATGTCCCTGCAGATTACAATATTAATGTCAACACCCTAATCTCTACATCAGTGGTGAGAGAATTGGGCACACAGGCTGACAGCAACCTTACTTTTGATCACCCTTTCTCCAAAGTGGTAAGGAAGGCTTTCTATGCTGCTCACCTCATATGCAAGGGCATAGCTTCCAGAACAAAAGAGGTTTATTTTATTTATTTTTTATTTATTTATTTAAATTTGTTGACCGGGAGTGTCCGACTGGACGTGGGTCCATTTTCAGCGGAGGCCCAGGGAGAAAAGCTCCACAGTAAAATAAACAGACAGTAGTTACATTGGATTACATAGCGATTAACAATTTAACATAGAAATTACTTACAACATATTTACAGATGAAGAACATAGTACATCAGTAGACAACTAGAATCTTTAACTGTGAAGTACATAACAGGCATTAACAAATGTAACAATGAGAAGTTCCTGCTGTATAATAAGTACTAGGCTTATGAGCATCTGAGCTTGCTATCATCAAGGTAGTTAGTGGAGGTGAAAGAAAGGTAGTAGTTGGATGGGGTGGATGATATTAGAGTGGAAGTTGCAAAGGCATAGACAGCATGTTTTTAGGTGCGCTTTTAATAAAGTTTTGAAGTTGGTGCATGATGGTATGGAGGTAATTGTGGGTGGGAGTGAGTTCCATAATTTGGCTATGGCGCATGAGAATAGTGCTTCACCAGCAGAGTTATGAAGGTTATAACCCCCTTGTACTCTTTCCTCATCAGGCCAATAATATTGTACAATGGTCTCTTTGATATGGATCTAAACAGGCACCTGCAGCAACTGGAGAGACCTCAAAGGTTCCTCACAAAGAAAATTCACGGTCTTCAGCACGTCTTACGTGGACAGACTGAAATCACTGTCACTATACTCTGTATCATATAAATACTCAAAAGCAACCTGTGCCTTGTATACAGAGCAACCTCTGATCCTGCCTTAATGGAAATGCTGCACATTCATAAGTCAAATAGTACATGATTCACTCGCTGTAGGGACCTTAACCTTGCATGTAACATCAACAGGACTCACTGGAGAGACAGATATGTCTCCCAGAGGTTGCCTGTCCTCTGAAATAATCTTCCAGTGCAGGTTAAACAGACCCCCTCATTCACCCTTTTTAAGTGTAACTTGGCCAATTGGATGGGAAACCACAAATTCACCCCAGGGGTTTCACCTGTGTCCCTCTTGGATAGGGGCATTTGGTGCTGATTTGGATCTACTTACAACATAGACCATATCTCTAGACCTTTAAGAGAACAAGGGTTGAACTTGTCTAGGCTTGTAAGGGCCTTAGGGCTGTTAGCCTAGTAATGTCCTATGAACCTATGAACCTATGAAAACTGCTACTATCTGAAAATATTACAGGTTGTACTTCCTTTTTCCAGACCAATCATTTTGTTCAGCTGCTGTGACACTGCCCTGTAATAGTAATTGGTTATAGAGGTGTAGTGCTGAGTGCTGAGAAAGGACATCTGCAGCCTGGGTAGCTGGGTATTGCTGCATCCAATACTCTTTGCACCATTGTTGCTCAGTCATGGACCTAAACTATACCAGCCTTTGGTCTTGCTCCGTGATATGTCTTGGACCTGGAGAAGCATAGACAAATCCCATCCATTGGCACATAATTTTGGGGAGTGCTCCAAATCCTTTTTGGGGGGTGCTGTAGTCATGGGTGTATCATCCTTTAGAGGAGACACACCAGAGAGTGCAGCTATCAGGAAATTAACAAAGTAGAAAGTAAAAGGATGGTGAGGTCAGCTATTCAGTGTTTTCATCTTGCATTTTACTTACTCTGTCTTTTCTCATTGTATTTTCCTAAACATTAGCTATACTGTTTATTTATTATTTATTTATTTATGTATTTATTTATTTACATTTGTTTACCGGTTAATGTGCTTTTTCAGTGGAGACCCAGGGAGAAAAGCTCCAATGAACATAGTAATATGATAACATAAAAGGTTCCAAGTTGTAGAGAGATACAGGTATTATAGAATAAGACAGTAAAACATAGTAAATACTCTAAAAGAGATATTGAATAGCATACAATGAAATTACAAGTCAGTACAAGTATAGATACAATATAAACATTTAACAATGTACTATGTATATGTATATATATATATATATATATATATATATATATATATATATATATATATATATATATATATATATGGGTTCATCGAGATCAAATTACACTATTTCAAAATCCAGTAGATGCTCACACGAAGTGCACTTCACCGTGCACTTCGCCAACACCACTTGAGCGAATGGTTATGGACCTTAGGTTAGGCTTGGGTTGGGATAGTGGATAGCTAGTAGGGCCATCCACTATCCTTAATCCAAGCTAACCCTAAGGTCCATGACTCGCACCACAGTGGAGGAAAATGTATGTCCTCCACGGTGCAGTAGTCACGATATGTCTCCACTGTGGTGCGGTAGTCACGACCAGGCTTGGGTTAAGGATAGTGGATAGCTAGTAGGGCTATCCACTATCCTTAACCCAAGCCCTAACCCTAAGGTCTGTGGCTATCGCACCACAGTGGAGGACATTGCCGGTTCATTCTAGTGGTGTTCGCGAAAGTGCACTTTCAGTGAAGTGCACTTTCGTGTTAGTGGGCATTTACTACTGGATTTCGAAATAGTGTAATTTTGATCTCTGCTAGTAGACCCATATATATATATATATATATATATATATATATATATATATATATATATATATATATATATATATATATATATATATATATATATATATATATATATATATATATATATATATATATATATATATATATATATTTTTTTTTTTTTATCAATTATTACCTTCCTCACATGATTTTGAAAGCTGTGGCCAGAGTAGTAGGGAAATGTGGGGGGGGGGGGCATAGGCTAGTCTGGAGCAGAGCATGGGCATAGCCAGTGCAATAGGAAATATTGTTTTAGTTCCTGCTTAAAGTATCATGTATGATCAATAGATAGGATTTGCTGAGGGAGTAAGTTCCAGACTTTTGCAATTTTGTGGCAGTATAAGGATCACCATAAGAATTATGAGATTTATTTACTTTAAGTAGGACTTTGTCTGCTGACCTAAGAGAGTTAAGGATTTTGTAGGGTTGTACAAGGTTAGAGATGGGCAGTGATCAGGTTTATACATCACTGTGTGGGCAATTAACAGTTGCTTTAGTATGAGTAAGTTTGGGAGTTCTAGCCATTCTAGTTGTTCAGGGCAGTACAATGATGCGTTTTTTTGTGATAGGTTAGTTGCAAATTTGGCTATCTTGTTATAGCAGGATTCAAGTTTGCTTAGTTCAGTTTTGTGGAGGATTGTGAATATTTGAGAACAATAGAGAAGTGAAGATAATAAGTGGGTTCTTGCTGTAGCCAGTCTAGCATGGTCTGAAATATAGGTTTAGCTCTGTATAGTGTGCCAAGTTTAATATGGACTTTTTTAATAGTTTGAGCTATATGTTTGTCAAATTTCAATGCATTATCTATGATAACCTCAAGAAGTTTAGTGGGTTCAACTGGTTCTATTTTAGTGCCATTGGAAAAGAAAATAGAGAGGGATTGGCTATTGGCTATTAAGGACGGATTTGAAAAGAGCATAAGCTTAGTTTTATTAGGATTTAGTATCAGTTGATTGGCTGCTAGGTATTTTTCAGTGTTGGTAAGGGCAGTCTGGGTTTTCATTTGACGTGTCTTGATTGTAGGTGCTGAGCAGATGAACGAGGAGTCGTCTGCATATTGAATGATGTTGGCAGGACTATCAGCTGTTGTAAGGTCATTGGTAAAGATCGTAAAAAGTAGTGATCCTAGAATCAATCCTTAGGGGGTACCTACAGAGATGGGAAGGTGAGGGGAGAGTTTATTGTCTCATAGGGTAGCTTGCTGCCTGTTTGAGAGGTAACTATGGAACCAATTTAGGGCCTCATGGTAAAGGTTGTAATTGGCAAGTTTGTTTAGGAGGATTTGATGTGATACAGTGTCAAGAAAGGTAGCAGAGGCAAGTTGGTTTATAGAGTTGGTAAAGCTAATGAGCACTGTACTAGTACTTGTTCTAAAACCATGTTGTGCAACATATAGGAGGTTGTTTTTGGAAGTGATCAAGTATTTATTTGTGTATACATTGTTCTAGGATTTTAGCTAGGGGTGAGAGTATGGTTATAGGTCTGTAATTAGATATGTCTTTAGAGGGGCCTCCTTTATGCAGTGGAATGATATGCAATATTTTCCATATGGTAGGTACATATTGTTCTGTAATAGAGCAGTTAATTAGGATTGATATGGGGTATGAAATAGATGGGGCAGCTAATTTCAGAAACTCACCTGGTAACTGGTCAGCGACAAGGGTACATGGCTTTACTTTAGATAATATGTGTTGTATGTAGCTTGTTTGAATGGGTTCTAGTTTAAATTGGGTTTGTGGTGGACCAGATGGAGTGGGTACAGACAGGGGTAGGATTGAAGTGTTATGTAATAGGGAGGTTATTGATTTAATAAAGTGTGAGTTGAACTGGGATTCAACAGGTTCTGTAGTATTATTGGTAGCTGGGACTGGGGTAGTGGGTTTTCCTGGTTTTAGTAGGTGGTTGACTGATTGCCAAAATCTTTCTGGATTATTTTGATATTTTAGCTGGCAAGTTTGAAAGTATGTTTTTTGTCTATTTTGCTTTGTTTCTTAGCCTGATTTCTAAGTTGTTGGAAGGTGATGAGATTATCATGACTTTTGTTAGAAAAAAAGAGGGACCACACTTTGTCTCTAAGTCTAAGTAGTTGTATTGTTTTTTTTTTTTTTTGTTAGCCATGGGAGTTTTTTGGTTTTAGAATTATTTTTTCTGGGTGGGTGAGTTTATTTAAGATTTGTAGGAAAATGTCATTAAAGTAGTGAACTGCATGATCTAGTTGCAGCATTTTTAGGGGAGCCCAGTTCTGTTGTTTAAGAGAGTCTTGAAGGTAGATGGTGAAAATAGTTTTTTTATTCTGGATGTAGTGGTAAGTGATTATTACCACAGTTATGTGAGTTATTTCTTATTAGGTATACTGGGTCATAATCACTTAAAGTGTCTGGTAGGCAGCCAGACTCATAGTTGATATTAGTTTTATTTGTTAGAATCCAGTCAAGGGTGGAATGTCTATTTGTATGTTTGTCTATACATGTAGGTTCATAGGTTCATAGGTAGGTACTAGGCTATTGAACCTAGAGCCCATATAAGCCAAGCCAAAATGCTACCCTGGCTTTCACCACCCAAGAAAATTATTTTCCTGTGCCCCTGTCAAGCAGAGCCACAGAGGTGATACCCGGAGTGAATTTCCTATTTCCCATCCAGTCATCAAGATTTTTCTTGAAGAGTGCTAATGTGGAGCTTTGTTTGATATAGATAGGTAGTTTGTTACAGAGTATGGGAAGTCTCTGGGACAGGAACCTATCCCTCCAGCATGTTCTGTTTACTGTCGGGATAAGGTTTAGGTCCCTAGAGCATGTAGCTTGGAGGGATTGGGATTTTTTTAAGTGGAGCATGTCCAACAGCTCTGGGTTTGACATAGCTTTGTATGTTAGGCAGAGATCGCCTCTGAGTAGGCGATATGCGACGGAGTAAAGCCGGAATTTTTTGAGACGGTCTCCAGAGGGCATCTGTTTGAGGCTGTTAATCCTCTTTGTGAGGTATTTCTGTGGCCTTTCCAGTTATTGTAGATATCTTGTGAGGTACATACCAAAAGGGGCATTGTACTCTATAATGGGTCTAATGAGTGATGAGTAGAGGGGAACAATGACCTCTTTTTCCTGGATGAGAAACCTTTTGTGATGAGGTGTGCCATGTAGAAGGATTTCCTGACCACTGTGGCAATGTGATTATCAAAGGAGAGACTACTGTCCACCTGTGTCCCAAGGTCTCTTATCACACTTTTGGTGTTAAGTAGACTACCACCTATGTGATAGCTCATGGGTACAGAGTTTTTACCAAAGGGGATGGCAATGTACTTTTTGGCATTGAGCTTGTGGCCATGGCTTTGACACCAGGACTCTGCCTCAGTGAGGCCCTTTTGTAGGATGTCCACATCATTAGCAGTTTTGATTATGGCTCCTAGTTTGCAGTCATCTGCGAACTTCATTAGCCAAAGACCTTCTGTGTTAGTCTGTACTTCAGAAAAGTAGTTACCAAACAGGAAAGGACCCAGGACTGAACCCTGTGGTACTCCACTTGGCACTGGTCTGAAGTCGGATTTGGAGTCTGCTACTTTCACAGTGTGGGTTCTGTCCGTGAGCCACTTGGCAACCCATCTTGTGACATAGGGATTTATACCTATTATACTGAGTTTATCTATAACTCCAGAGTGGGGGATGGTGTCAAAAGCCTTGGCGAGATCTAGATAGGCTGTGTGAACCACCTTACCCTCATCTACGGCTTTGGTGAGTGCTTCAAAGAAGTCTACCAGGTTTAGGAAACATGATCTGTCTTTTAGAAACCAGAATTGGGTGGGGTCCAGAGTTTGGAGATTACCAATCTCTTTGTTTATAAGTTCCATGATGATACATTTCATGGCCTTGTAAACCAGGCTTGTTAGGCTAATGGGGCAGTAGTTCCGGGGGTCCGTGCTGGCTCCCCATTTGTAGAGTGTGATAAACATCACTGTGCGCTATTCAGTGGGCACAAAGCCTGAGGTGAGGCTATGATTGAACATGGTGCTTAGGTAGGATGCTAGTTCATTCTGTAGTTCATGTAGAATGCAGCCTGGGATGATGTCAGGTCCCAAGGATGCTGTATTCTTGGCTTTGGAGAGTGTGGTTTTTACCTGTGCAGCCGTGATTGCAGGAACCTTGCATTCTTCCAGTATAGAGATGGTCCCTTTAGGGGGTGAGAGGGGGGCAAAGTTAGCACTAAACCTATCTGCAAGGATGTTGGCAATATCAGTTGTTTCTGTATATTTAGTGCCATTGTGCTGCAACTCGGTGCAGATCTGAGTGTTGCCACTGAGATTCTTGACATAGCTAGAGAATGCTTTGTGGTTATTTTTAGAATCAGTGATGATTTTGTTTTCATAACTAGTTTTGGAGGATTTATGAGGTATCTCAGCTTCTTACTGAGTCTGACCAGGGAGTTCCTCCAATCATGGGATTTTACTCTTTTTTGCAATAGTGTCTTTTTCCTGTGGTAGAGTTTGTTTATGGCAGGGGACCACCAGATTTGCTTCATTTTTTTGGTGGATAGCATCTTTGTTCTGTTAGGGATAGCATGATACATGCACTCGTATGAGTGCTTATAAAGTGCATTTGTCTAGGATTCAGCAGCTGAAGCTCTATTGTCCATCTGCATGGGTGTCATGAAGCTTGCCACTTCTGTCTTAAGAAGTGTGAAGTTGGCTTTGGAAAATTTTTTTACAGTGATTTCCCTAATGGGGGGTGGGGGCGGGATGTGGATGTCTAGGGTGATTAGCTTGTGGTCGGATCTGACCAATGAGGAATTGACCTCTGATGTGGAACACCGGTCACCCATGTTGGTAATGACCAGGTCTAGGATATTACTGCCCCTGGTGGGAGTGTGGAAAAGTTGATCCAAGGTGCAAGAATTTATGAATTCCAGAAAACGTTGAGCAGAAGAGTTGGTGCATGAGTAGTTTTCCCAGTTAATGGTGGGGTAGTTGAAATCGCCCATTATTAGGGTGCTGTGTTGTACCCTAATATTTTCCAGTGTATCATGAAATGAGGAGTGGGAATCCTCGGGCATAGTGGGGGATCTGTAGCAAGTTACAATTTGGATTGTGGTCTTGGCCAGAGTTAGTTGCACTTGGGTAATCTCAGATGCATTATGCTGAGCAACTAGCCTGGAGGTGTGGATATCCTTAATGAATGTGGACAGGCCTCCTCTCTAGTGTTTCAGTCCAGGTTAGGTGGCCAAAAGGTGTGGTATGAATTATAGCCTGGTAATGCAAGGGTGCTCTCTGGAGCCTTGAACCAGGTCTCTGTCACTGCACAGATGTCGATGTTCTCCATTTTAAGGAGTGCCTCGTGTGAATGCATTTTGAGGTTTAGACTTCTAGCATTGAGTAGCATTACTCTCAGATTTTGCTTGCTTGTTCCTGTTACAGTGGTGAAGTTGTCATTTGAACCTTGCCTAAAAAAGGCACTATAGGGCTGGCAAGAGCCTTAGCCAGTATCTGGAATCCAGGTGCCATCTCTGGCAAAGCATCATGGTCTGTTGATCATGGTATCCCAGGCAGACAGATACTGGATCCCCTTAGAATGACAACAGAAGCTTACCCAATTGTTGAAGTCAATCATTTTGTCCTTGTACTGTGGTAACATTCTGGGTGATGGCAGGATGCTACTCAGGGCTAGGGTCATACCTGTCTGGGCTACAAGATCGGAGAGCTCCACCATGTCTCTTTTCATGTAGTCCAGGGAGGTACATTTCAGCTCATTCACACCAACTTGGACAATGATAGAGTCATATCTGTAATTGCTGTGGGGTGACCTGAGTGCATGCATTATGGGCAGATCCTGGCACCCGACAGGCAGCTGACACTAACTTTCTCCTTGTCTAGCCTCCTGAGTGGAACATCAGTGTGCCTGACAATAGAATCACCTGTGACTAGAGTGTTGGGTATGTTGTTATGCCTTATGGGCTGTGGTTGGGTGGCACACTGAGTTTGTGGGCTATGTGTCATTTGGGTTGTGTTGGGGGGGTGGGGTTTGCTTGCGTTTCTGCTTTGGAGGTCTCTGTTGCTTGAGCAGAATTTTATTGATAGGTGTGTGTTTTGTGTTTCTATGTGTCTGTTTTGGTGGTGTAGGTTTTAAGGGACTATTTGATGAGTGTGGTGTGGTGCAAGTGTTTACCTTCTCTTCTTGACTGTCTGGTCCAGTCTTGGGTGAAAAGAGATTTGCTTCCAGTTTGGCTATATAAGTGCATCTCTCACAGGTTGTAGTGTTGGGTGGTAGGAGGAGAGGGCTGCCTGTGTACATGAGGCAATTGCTGCATTGCCCCAAGATGCCCAGATTCATTAGGTAGACAGGAGAAAACACTGGGAGCTGACCCTTAGACATGCCTGGATAGGTACTTATTTATTAAGTACTAAAAACTGTTGAATTCTAAACAAGTGAGAAAAGTTGAGTGCTGTAGTAATGTGTAGCTTATTTTGTGCTTACAACAAGTTCTGAACAAGTGCTGAGCTCAAAGAAACAGATTTGAGTGCTAAAACTAAAAAAATAGCTAGTTCTAAGGGAAAATTTGAAGAACATACTTTATGGCGCTGGGAATAGTTTAATTGTAGCCAGGCAGCAATGCATAAAGTGTATATATATATTAATATAACAGTAGCAAATGAGCAAACTGATTTAAACAAATTAACTAATTAACCACTAAAAAGCTAAAAACTGAGCCCCGTTCCAGCAGTCTTCGATCAGACAACTTCTAACTGCACACTCCTGCCACTAGGGTGCAGGGGAACCTTCTCCAAAAAAAGATGGTCTGGATTAGTGCTCAAGTTATACAAACAAAGCTAGATTCAGGATGTCTGAATCTAGTCCATGCTACAGCAAATAAGGCACACCAATTTCAGAAATAAACAGTTCAAATAAGCAGGCACAATAAGCCTTTAACCAGAAATTCCCGAAACAGAAGGGCAGAATCTAGCGTCTCCTCCCACAAGAGTGCAGACCACAAACCTTATTAATGAAACATAACTGGCCTGAAGCCCAAGTGCTTTAACCAGACCTAATACACTTTCAGAATAACAGACACTGAGCCTTCAATCAGCAATTCCCAACTTAGAAGGATGTAAGCTACCTGTCCTGCCACAACAGTGCAGACCACAAACCTTATTAATGCAAAACAACTGGTCTGGAGCCCAAGTGCTTAAACCAAAAGGCTTAGAATGACAGTTACAATTTAATCAGGCTACTACCAAGCAGTAATAAATGGAGCAGAATAAATAAAATTGAGTACTTTTAAGAAGATGCAAAAGCAAAATAAACTGCAATTTTTTTTTAAGTGCAAGGAGAGAGGAAGAAGGAGCAGAATAAAAATTCAAGGTTAAGAACCTAAGTGGGTTGGCCTTCTCAGATGTTCTCTCTGTATTAAGTAGAGTAAACACCAGACTGGGAGGGGTGTCCCAGATCAAATTTACAGTAGGGGCAGGCAACTGCAAAGCCACCAGCTATAACAACACCACAAGAACAGGGTGAGGGGGAGGGGAAAAGCAGTTTCAAGACAGATGAGAAACAGAAAACAATGCCAGAAAATATATAAAATAATTCAGTCAGGCAAAATTAAGACAATGCATAACTCTGGAGTTGCATGTTTTGATGGAGATTATATAGGTTTATAAAGTCTGTTGGTGTATTAGATGAGCATGTGAGCCAGTCCAGGTTAAAGTCACCTAGTATTACTGTTTCCTGATTAAAGCTAGTGGAAGCCCATTCCAGTATATGTTCAACATTTTGTAGATTTTTAGCAGGGGGAGGTAGGTAGCTATGATAACTATTGATTTGTGTTGATTTATATAGAGCTTGGCAGTTAGGATTTCAGAGTTAGGGAGGATAGGTGGGCTAGAGTTGAGTTGAATTACTTTGAGGTGTTCTTTGTATAGGATGGCTATGCCTCTACCACTTTTAACTAATCTGTCTTTTCTAATGATCCTATACCCATCAAGGAGTATTTCTTCAGATATAATATGGGGTATAAGCCAGGTTTCTGTTACCATAGCTAAGTCTAGGGAATATATTGTCATGGCTGAATGGAATTCATCTATTTTACGTAGGAGGCTTCTAAGGTTGACATTAATAAAGAGAAAGTTTGACATATGTTTTTTAAGTGGTAAGGTAGGTGTTCGGGGAGTGGTAGTCCCTGGGTTTGGATTGAGGGGTTGGTTTGGTGGAGTGGTAGTAACAGGGCCTGGTTTGGGGTGGATGTCAGATTTAAGTTTAAATTGGGTAAGTGAGTGCAGGGTAAGAAGTTTTACTTTGGAGAGAAGTCTGTTGTGTATAAAAAGTTTATTGGTGGGATTACATATTTGGAAGTACCTTAGTAAATGTGACTCATTCAAATGCCTTTTTAGGACTGGTACACTGCATTATTTTATATAATAGATGATACACTGTCAGTGCAGTTTTAATCACACTGGGCAGCTGATACTGCTTTCTTGTTTATCAGGGTTTTTATTGACTCCGCAAGTTGGCATGCTGGATAATGCTATAATACTTTTATATAGGGTATGTTTGTTATGCTTGAAACTGTTTACATGTGGATTAAATTTTTGTGCATGCCCTTAAGAGGGAGAAGAACCAATGACGAAGAATTGCTAGATGGAATAAATGATGGAGAGGGGCTGCACAACTTTAGTAGTCAATGTGCTCTTCTGGCTAGGGCTTTAATATAATACAAAAAACAGGAGGGGATCAATAAATAGGGCTTGCACAGATAACATTGATAGATGAAGGGGGCATGTTCGTCTTTTGATGAGCACCAATGAAAACACATGATATCAGGAACAAGACTAAGGTAGCCCAAGCCTATCAACAAAGATTGTACAAGTCTAGAGTGACAGTAGTTAAATAGCAATGTACATCTTTGTGGATTACAGAAGGTGGTTAGTATAAATAAAAGCAACTGTACATGACAGGTAGAATCTGAATACCTGAGTGAGAAAAATACTTGAGTGAACAAATGTCTTATGTTACATTATATATATATATATATATATATATATATATATATATATATATATAATATATATATATATATATATATATATATATATATATATATATATATATATATATATATATGCATATTTTGGGACAAATCAGGCCAAAAGGAGAGGGCTGTCCTTTATTTCTCCATGTCAGACCTATATACATTTTCTTCTTACATGAGAGCCATGTTACTGGACAGTATTAATTATATGGACACATTGACATGAAAAGAAAATATCCTGTAGGAAGCATGCTATGGACATGGACATTTTTTGACCATTTGGAGACATAAGGTACATATACTAGAATACTGGCAGTTGTGGTTTGCATGTACACCGAATACATCAGATTCAGTGATTGTGTCAATAGGTAGTGATTTTAACCTGCCATCAGTAACCCTAAAAAATATAGACATTTTTTTAGAAATGAGTTTTAGCTCCAAACGTGGATTAGCTTGTTACTTATTTGTTTAACATTTGCTGACTGGGAAAGTCCAGCTAGGACAGGGCCTATTTTCAGCAGAAGCCCAGGGAAAAACATGCCAGAC
Organism: Protopterus annectens; assembly: GCF_019279795.1. Classification (NCBI taxonomy): domain Eukaryota; kingdom Metazoa; phylum Chordata; order Ceratodontiformes; family Protopteridae; genus Protopterus; species Protopterus annectens. The sequence goes on along the minus strand of NC_056725.1, from coordinate 1,786,960,428 downwards.
ACATGTCGTTGGAATGTGGGAAGAAACCCATGCAAATGCAAGGAGGACATGCAGACTCCACACAGAAGGCATCCCAGCCAAGAATTGAACCAGAGAACCTGTTGCTGTGAGTCAACAACGTTAACCACTGCATCACTATGCCACCCAAATATGCAAAGCAGTATGCAAAAGACATATGGAGAAAGTGGAGGGATTGAGGAATGGTTAAGGATTTTCATTTCCTGTTGATAGCTTCTTTGGCAACCTTGAAGACAATTTGCATCAAAGTGTACCCACTCCCCTGTGTCACACTACCATCCACACTGATGAGATTAAAAACAATTAAGAAATACACAAAAATATTAAAAAATATATCCATAGGGTTGGTAGCATCTCTGTTGGAGCGGTAAGTAATATATCTGAATGACATAATGACCCTAAAATATATAGAGGTACAGAACCCAGGAAGAGGGAGTTCACACTTCCAGCAATCCAACAAGGCCTTAAGAAATAACCTTTGAACTCACTATAAGTTTAAAAAGAACCCATGAAGCAACTCTTAGTCATAAGATCTCCTTCTAGGAGAAGAGGTAACCAAAAGGGAGAAGGAATACAAGCTATATTTCCACTATCCCTCAATTCAGCCATGCTCTAAATTCTTAACAAAGAAATCCTTTATGGTATGTCCTGCATTCATCCATTTTGTTACTTTACAAAATAGTATGTAATTTAAGCATATATGTGTCATGAGCTATCTCTGATGTTATAGCCTTCTGAAAGTACTTTACCAGAATTTTGAAGATGCTGAGCTAATCCCTGGTTTGATGGATAACCAATAAGTAACCTGTAAATGATAAAACAGCCCACTCCCAGTAAGGATGTATAGATGCTGAAGTCCTTCAAAGGAGGGTATCTTGTCCTCTGACTCTCAATCACCATTTCTGCAACCTATGAAAAGGGGCATTCACTGTATCAAAAATGGAGAATGCAGTTACTCCCAAAGGGCGTAACTGCCTTGGGAGCATAAAAATTCCACCTGCTTGCCCCATATATCATTCAGATCTCATGAAGTATTAATGTTTTGAAGTTTGTGTTCTAAAATCAATAACTTCCAGTGAGCTTCAGTGTTTCATTAGTCGGGAAATATGCTAGGCTTCTCTAAATCTGGTAGAAAAATAGCACTTTGCTGTCTCTTCTGTGGAAGTCTATGGGACTGGATGAAGTGAATAGCATCACAAGTTAACCATTCACACAACTGTTGCCTGGCAACTTAGAAGGAAAAAAAAAGAATGGTCAAAACACCTTCAATTTTTGAACTAAAATACTGATCAAGCCCCCTATGGCATTCGGGTCTATATTATAACAGCGAACGATCAAAAGATCGAACGCTGTTATATCGACCCCAAAACATCGAAAATTTAAAAGAGCAAACATCCAGAACAGCGATTTTTTTCCCAGGGAAAAAAATCCCTGTCCCCCCCCCAAAAAAACACACTAAACACTATTTTAAGTGTGCACCCCCCCTACTTAAATATACCAACTCCGAGATCGCACTACAGTGCTGAAAATGGCAATGTGATGGAAGCGACCAAGCGACTTCTTTCCCAGGGAAAGAATTCGCTTATATGCCACTTCATCATTTTGTGTTTTCGACATTTGAAGTTCAACCAAGACGCATTTGACAGAATACGTCTTTGGTCTTCTGATAGGAACCCTGGCATTCTATGGTTACTGGGTAACAGTAGCATAGGAAGGGTGGGATGAAAGGGGCAGCTGCCCCAGGCACTAGCTTAGAGGAGGTGCAAAATTAATAAAATGCTTTTAATTTTAATTTTAGTTTTACCTTAAGTAAAGGTAAATGCAGTATTTTGATTACTTCTAGGCTGCTTCCTGACGCTTTCATCTTCCATATGTTTTTTGCAAGGGATGAGACTTAGGCACCACCTCAAAGACTTCTGATTGGATTGCTAGCTGGATAGGGCAGGGCATACTTAATCTGGACAAAGGTAGAAACAATGGGGGGGACAAAGGCACACAAATAGGAACACATTTTAAATATTGCACCTATAAACTTAGAAAGTTGCTAAAATAACAGGTTTTGCATTATGAATTTTTCTGAAGGATATGAAGTTTGAAATTGAAATGCCTTATCATAATTTAGTACTCATTTGTGACTTCAGTCATCAATGATTTGTCAGAAAACCACAACATTTATGAGGAACAGCCCGAAAATATGAATTAAAAATCTGGACATTCTATGAAACCCTGGACAGTTAAGAGGACTAGGGCAGGGAAGTGAAAGCAGTTTGTGTGAGATTATACATTGGAATTCACAACAACAATAATTACTTATGCTTTAAAAGTAAAGTTGATCTGCATTTGTTTTCTTCCTTGTCTAGGCACTAGGTAACTATTTAGATAGCAGCTGAAATCAAACTTTAGTCTAGCCTTTGGCTTCAGTGTTGCATCATTTCTGAAATTGTTATATTTCTGTTTACTGGGATGGGACTAGGGTCTGGGAGCTTAGGGGCACTTCCTTGCTTGCCTGTTATGCCACCTGGGGGAAAAATCATTATCTGTCTCCAGTGAAAAAGAGGCCTCAGAAGAGGAACTGAAGCAGACAGTGAGCATGGAATAATAGATAAATCACCAAATGGGTTATAAGAAAACAAACAAACAAAAAATAATAATAATAATAATAATAATAATAATAATAATAATAATAATAACAAAGAAAGAGGACAGCTAAGCAAACAAGCCTTTTTGCCAAAAAGTTACTTGGTCACCCTGCCATGCCACCTCATTATTTTATGCCTTAATGGCTAATATCCTCACTTGTTTGTACTTGAAATTCTGAGACTGGAGCTGATCCAGAAATTTCTTTTTATGCTTATTTGCCTAACTTACTAGGAAATTGTTAGACAGGAAGTCAATCAGGTGTATTTTTTGTTTGTTTTTCAGGTTTGGGGGGTGGTAAATGATGGTGTCACCCTGGGGGTTTAAATGTTTTAGTTACACCACAGTATGCTAATACCAGCTTGTAGCAGTGGTGATAATGATAGCAAATAGCAAAAGGAAGGTCTTGCAGAATGTAAAGAAATTTTAGGCACATAACTGTCCTGATTATTTCAATTGTAATACAATCAGGAGACTCCATGATTCTCAGCAGGATAATGCCATCTGCAGAATATGTGGGATGAACTTAATAATCATCCCTCTGCTGGCTGCTGATGTAGCTACTGACTAAATCCCAATATATCAAATGTTACTGGAAGCCCAACCAAAATTACTCCATGCTGTGAAGAAGAAGGTATGACCAAAGGTGCTTGAAAGAAGTAATAATTTAATAGGATTAATCTTATGTTGCATAACTGGGTCCCAAGCATAAAGCGTACCCCATATCACTAATAGCACAGTCTGGAGATCCCTGAACATCAAAATCAAGTCATCAACTAAAATAATTATTTTGCTTCAGGTGGTCCCATCTCTGCAACAGTTCATCTCAAAACCTCATTGATGTTTCCTAAGGCCAGTATAGGAAGAATCAAGGTCAAAGGGCAAATCAGCCTTACTCACTGTGCTATCCTCCAAGGTACAGTATGTATACCCCTCCCTCGATCACTCAGTGCAACTCACATAGATAGAATGTAAGGCTTTAATCTAAGAATCAAGCAGACTAGTAGACTACAGTCTGTGGAAAAGGTATTTCTTCTCCAGCAAGTTGAATGCTTTCTCTTCATCAACTAAAGAAGCTTCCTTCCACAATAGCTTTGTGGACCCTCCATCCACTGCACAACCCACAACATATTCCCTATGCATGCCTGCCCCTCACAGACACTGCCTGGTATCCGTGAATACAATTGTGGCTGTATGGTTTTCATCTCACCATTAAAACTCTCATAAAGCTGTAATATTTGTATTTAACAAATGCATGGTACAGTAGCTGTCTGAATAACAACAGTTCTTACCAGGTTTTAGAATAAGGGAGATCAGTGCCTGCTTTCAATTGCCTACAAGCTTGCCAGAGATGACCTACCAGCACTAGAGGGAGATGATTTTGTAATTCTCCAGACAATCTGTCGAGAACCAGAGCATGGTGGTAATTTAATTTTGTACGTGTATTTGTATGCATGCATGTATGTTGTATGCATGTATAAATGCATGCTTGCATGTGTTTTATATATGTACAAATGCATGCATTTTTGTATGTTTTATATATGTATGCATGCATGTATATTTTATATACATGCATGGATGCATGTAGTCGTGTATATGTTTTATATATGTATGCATGTATGTGTATATTTATGTATGCATGTTTTATATCTGTACGTATTCATGCATGTATGTATATATGTTTTATATATCTACATATGCATGCATACATTTGTGTATGTATGCATTCATTTATTTATAGTTACTTACAACTTGTTGACCATATAAGTGAACTGGTCTTCTGATCCTTTTCAGCTACTGCCTGGGGTTTTCAATTCAACAGCGTCAGCTATAAATTCCTCTTTAACTGTTGGGGATGGTCATGGATTGGACTTCATCAGAAAAGGAACAAACAGAAAATCGTGGCGATTCAGGAGGTTAGGGGAGAAATGACCAAGTCACAATAAGCTGGAGTAAACTCCTTCAGAATGCAATAATCATACCCCTAAGGGGGGTATGTTAGTTAGGAAGTTTCTAGAGGTTATGCGTGTGTGTGTGTGTGTGGGGGGGGGGGGGGTCTTCAAGAAATCTATCATTTTTTTGCTAGATCACACATCAGAAGCAGTGGGGGGTGGGACTGAACAGAACAGGAATTCTGTAACATACTGAATGTAAGTGACACACTATTTTGAAGGCTCATATATGTCCAGCTCTAAACAGGAGCATGGATTTTATTTTTTTTATATGGAAAAATCTATAACATAATTTTTATACAAAAAGAAAGTTAGCATGCATTTAAACCTTTCCAGTTTCATGTTCCTTTAAATGCTTTAATCATTGTCATTGTCATATACAACTGCTTTACTACAGCAAAAGTATGAGGCATTGTTCTGTTTTAATCAGTATGAAGAAGTCTCTTACATGCTAGGAAAGACAAAAGTGATTCATGATTAAGAGTTCTTGTTTTTGAACAATACATAATGTTGGTTTATTTTTCTTCTGATGTCCTATAGAATTATTGGTGTTTTTCATTTTTTTGTGGGAATTTTTAATGAACATTTTGTTTTTCATTTCTTTGAGTATGAACTTGTAGGAGTCTAGGACTGCCAAAATGCCATGACTATAGTTATGAGGGGATCAAGCCACATTTCTTTGTTTCCTTCCTAGGGGTGTATCACTGTATGGTTCTGCAGAGTCGTAAAGAAAAAAAAAATTAAGAAGGATATGGAAACACTAAACTTAACCTGTCAAAAAAGAAGTTTGCTACAAAAAACAATGGGAGGGATGCAATAAACTCTGTGTAGGCTTCACCTGAGGCCTACACAGAGTTTACATGTGCGTGCAGTAATGTGCAGTGAGCAGCAACACTCACTTGCATATTCATGCAGCGCACTGCATTTAAATGTAAATATACAAGATTTTAAGACTGGCAACAGTATTGCCGGCCAGGAAACTGTCTAAGTGAACATGCATAGCAGTCCTGTTTAAGTCAGAGCACTGAAGGTCTGTGGTTCTGCATGGAATGCACAATGATCTCCAGGGCTTAACAGATAATAGTTTTCATAGCTCTCAATCTCTTAGTGCAAGACATCTGAACAAAGGGCAGCATAATGGGGGGACAATGACCCAGAAATAGGGACAGATTTCACATATTTGCTGTTTTGAAATGTACTACAATAACAAGGGCTTTGCGCTGACACATTTTCTGAAGGATTTGAAGACTGAAACTCAACTGTATGTAATTATTGAGTCACATCAGTCCTGAGATCATCCCAGTGATATGGCAGAACACCACAAATTTGATAAGGAACACATCAAAAGATATATAAGGCAAAAATCTGGACATTTTCTGAAAATCTGGATAATTGAGAGGTATGATAGTTAAGTATACGGTACAGGACAGTGTATACAGTGCAGAGTATTGTGGAATCCCATTCCTGGCATTCTGTTCTGAAGTTGTGTAAATGATCTGTAAGGGGACATGGACTGCCATGTAAAATAAACACCCATGGGAAGTATGTGTATTGAATAGGGGCACACAGTTTAATTGTAGGAATGAATACAGGGAAACAGGATAGGTGAAACAACCTAATGTACAGCAGATGAGGGCATGGCAATGGAAGACGGTTGTAGCAGCAACACCAATCACATATCAATATAGTGCAGTAAGGACTGCAGAATGAAAATCTGTATTATGTGACTGTCACACAAGGGGATATAACAATGGGGAAGATGTGTGTGTGTGAGATAAGCATCCTTAGAACAATGCAGAGGACATCTATCAGGGATGTTACATACAATTGGGGTAGGGTGCATATTTTGAAGCTGTACAAATTGATTTGACTGAATATGAGTGTCATTTCAGCAGAGGTCTCCAGCAAGTGGGACACAGGTAAAGGCTCATGGACAACATTAGAAGAAGCCTGCACAATCATGGGCAATATCAGAATACCACCAGTAATCCCATGCCTCTGACATACCACATGTAATTTAGAGTGATCAGAGATGATTCTGCAGAAACACACTTGTACAGCTACTATGATACATCCACCCTCTATGAGAATAATCACATACACTATCCTGGCACCATAACATCTGCTGGAGGGGTTAGGAGGGACACTGCTATACCTGTATGTGATGTTATGATCAATACAGGCTAGTTGACTGGTGTGTATGGCATATGCATATATATATATATATATATATATATATATATATATATATATATATATATATATATCAGAATCCATACTGTCACGAATGTTACCCATGTCATTAATGTTGTCAAACAGCTATGTATGCACTCTGTGTTTCCTCAGAACAGGTAGCACACATGCATCTGGTGACACAACTTGATGGGGGTTCCACCCTATCAGACAGTAATGTACAAAAATAATACCTAGGTATGACCAATAAGATGTGTGACAGCTCACTGTGACAAAGGTGGCACACTTCAGTTGCACATCATTGGAATATGTGTAGGGAGGTACTTAAAGAAGGGTGCATTGTACTCTGTTATCAGTGTGATGAAGGCTGTAAACTATGGAGATATGGCCTCTGATCTGGATGTTCTTCACATACTCAATAGTTGTGTTACATACAAGTGAACAGTCAGCAGTGTGACCATATGCTGGTGGACATTCCACTTACCATCTACCCCAGGACACAGGTCACATACCTATTAGTCTGATTAAAGAGTGTGATGTCTACATTAGACTTGGGTTGTGTGCTTGTTTTCCTGACATACAAATCCCCCCATGCTTTTTGTGTCATTGCAGGTGTTGTAATGGCTGTGGCAGCAATCCTTGGTGTGTGTTGATACTGTCTGTGTTATACTAATATCACAACTGGAGTCAATGATTGATCACAGTCTGTAGTCCTTTAGACAGCTGTTTGGACACAGGATGTGTATGTCATCTGGGATATCCATCAATTAAATAATGGACATTGTATTCCGATCTCTGGATTATATTACAAAGCTGTACTTGAACCTCATTAGAACACTAATATACAGTATAATGCTCTCTTTAGTATGTACCTCACCAGACATCTGGCTAAATTTGCAGATGATTGCAAATTAGGAGCTGTCATTGAATCTCACACTGACACAAATGTTCGCCAGGTGGGGCTGACACAGACAAACAACTGATGTCAGAGCCATGGACTAAAACTAAATTCCAAGAAATGTATAGGTTCATAGGTAGGTACTAGGCTATCTGCCCAAGGGCATTTATAAGCCTAGCCAGAGTGTGTCGGCTTTCACCGCCCCATTGATTAATTAATTGAGCCTCTGTCAAGCAGTGCCAATGAAGTGATCCCAGGGGCATAATAGTATCCTTTGGGAAGTCATCCATGCCTGGTAACTAACATATTCACAACACACCCCTTAGAGTTGACCCAGTAGTCAGGGTTTTAGGGACACACATAGATAGTAATATAGCCTTTGATCATCACATGTCTACAGTTGTGAGGAAATCATTCAATGTTGTGCAAGTTATAAACATAGGTATGGCATCTAAGTCCAAGGAAGTCATTGTTCCACTGTATTCGGCATTCATCAGCCCTGCCATTGAGTACAATGCCCCCTTTGGTATGTATCTAACCATGCAATTGGAATGTCCACAGAGGTTCCAAACTAAAAGAATACAGGGCATAAGTAATATGTCCTATGCAGACTGCCTCAATGCCATATCTCTGTATTCTGTCTCCTACAGGCTTTTAAGGGGGATATCTATGCCTGGCATACAGAGTATTGTCAGACCCCACTCTAATGGACCTCCTGTATATCCACAAAACAAATAGCATTAGAATTACCTGTTCTAAAGACTTAAATCTTGCCAGTGATATAAATAGGACCTGCTGGAGAGATAGTAGGACCTGCTGGAGAGATAGTTATGTATCACATGGACAACCCTGTCTATGGAACAGGCTCCCCATCCATGTAAAGCAGAGTTCCTCCCTAACCCAATTCAAGTGCAGCTTGGACAATTGGATTGAAAACTGGAAATTCATCCCTGGTTTGGTACCCATGTCTCTAATGGACGCAGGCAACCTGTAAATGGTTCATCTCTCAGGCCCATGCTTATACTTATCAAGGATATCAAACTTGTCAGAGATTTGGGATATGTGTCATGGCTTAAAATGCCCTTGTGGTTGTTAGCCTAGTAAACACCTATGAACCTATGAACATGCAGAAGCTGGAAAAAACACAGGGTTTACTCACCAAGAAAGCACAGTTCCTACAAGCCATGCCATGATGTATGTTGATAGACTGAAATCCATGTTATTGTAATCTGTATCATATAGGATAAGGTGACTTCTGCCTGGTCTCCTAACCAGTCTGTGACCCTGCCCTAGTGGGAATAGTGCAAATTCATAAATCAGATATAGCTGATGACATAATTAGTGCCTGGTAAGCTGATGAGGAGAATATGGTAATAACAGTGTTGCACATGCTGGTGTAAAAGGCTTTCTGTAATGTCAAGCAAGTGCGCGCACACACACACACACACACACACACACACACACACACACACACACACACACACACACACACACACACACACCAAATGACTGCAGTAATAGTAGAACCCCTACCTATCTAAGTACACAGACTACAGATCACAGTAACTTACTCTAACGCCATGGCACAAGTCAGTCTTTTGCATGGCTGCAGGACAACTTATAGTGGATGACATTAGCAGGACATTTTGGGGAGAAGATGTTGGGAGGCCTGCATGAAATGGATGTGCAAGTATCAAAATACTGTCAATCTATGTGATTAGCGCAGTAACTGTAGAATGCATACTTCTGCTGTTCTGGCTAGACACACACACACACACACACACACACACACACACACACACACACACACACACACACACACACACACACACACACACACACACACACACACACACACACACTTGACTGCAGTAAGAACAGAACCCCTAACTATCTAAGTACTCATACTACAGACTTCAGTACTTTATGCTAGCACCACAGCACCAGTCTGTCTTTTACAAGCCTGCAGGGCAAGTTATAGTGGATGACATCAGCAGGGCATGTTGGAGAGAAGTTGTTGGGGGGCCTACATATAAGTTCATAGCTTCATAGGTTCATAGGGGGTTACTAAGCTAATGGCCCTACGGTGTTTATAAGCCTAGCCATGTAAAAACACAAGTACCCTTGTTGAGCTTAGTTAGATGGTCATTGTTAGCAGAGATATTTTGTGATCAGCACCTACTGCCCTTGACCATGAGAGACATAGGTGCCACCCCAGGGGTGACTATATAGTCACCCATCCAATTGCCAAGGTTGAGCTTGAATAGGGTCATTGAGGAACATTGCTTCACATGCAGTGGGAGCTTATTACAGAGGATTGACAGTCATTGGGGGATATGTCTGTCTCCCCAGCATGTTCTGTTTATGTCACAGGCTAAGATGAGTTGAAATCCCTGAAACAAGTTATTCTTGTCCATTGATTTGCAGATGTCCAGCATTTCCAGTAAAGCAGGCTCTGAGACTACTCTGTAGGCCATACATAGGTCACTTATCAGCAGCCTGTATGATACTGAGTAGAGTAACAGATCTGTCAGTCTTCCCATATATGTCATGTTTTGGAATCCCTGATTCTCTGGGTCACAAATCTCTGTGTTTTCTTCACTTTCTACAGGTGTCTAGTAAGGTGCAGACAGAATGGAGCACTGTACTTAGTTAGTAGTTTGATAAAGTTTGAGTAAAATGGGGCTATGACCTCCCTGGTCTTGGATGTGATGCCCATATTTATGAGGTGTGCAATGTAGAATGTGTGTCTCACCACTATGGACAAATAGTGATTGAAATGTAGATTTCTATCAATATGTGTTCCCAAGTCTTTCAACACTGTGTTTGAGCTTCGGGGGTGCTATGTATATCATAATTACCAGGGATATTGCATTGTAAAAGGGGACAATGAGGCATTTTTTGCTTTAAGGGTCAGTCCATGAGTTTGGCGCCATCATTTGTCTGTGGCAGCCCTTGCTGTAATATGTTAACAATGTAGGGGTCTCTATATGAGTACATTCAGTTGACAGTCATCTGCAAATGTGACAAGCCACAGGCCATCTACCTTGGCCTGGACTTCAGAGAAATAGTTTCTAAACAACTGAGGGCCTAGCACAGATCCTTCTGGAATTCCACTGGTAAATGGTCTAGCGGTGGAGGTGCAGCAGTCCCCAACTCTGACAGTGTGCATTCTGCCATGTGAGCCATTTGGCTATCCATCTAGTACTGTATGGGTTAATACCCAGATGGGAAAGTTTCTCTATGATACCTGAAGGGGGGATAGTGTCAAAGGCCTTGGATAAATCAGCATAGGTGGTATGTCCTCTTATCCGTCATCCAGGTTTTTAGGGTCATTATCAAAAACGTCCACGGGTACAATAAGCAAGATCTACCCTTCAAAATCAAAATGGATTGGGTCAAGTGTTTTGAAGGTCACCTATGCTCCTGTGGATAAGGTCCGGGATGATTTCTACCATAGCCTTGCAGATAAGGTTATTTAGGCTTATGGATCAATAGTTATAGTTCTGCATGTTACCAGATTGATGTGCATTGTATATCACATGACATATGAATTTATGTAGTGCAGTTGATAGTACTGAGACACCAGGGATGCTTGGGGGAGGCAACACATGGCTGTATTGTAAATATGTGACATATTGTTAGATAGGCCTTCAGTTTGTTATGTTTCCAGTTGTAATTTCATGTTATAAACAGGAAATGCATAGTAAACAGCACTAATACATAAAACATTTAGCTTTCCATAGCACAGTGAGCAGTGGGTTTGCACAACAATCGGAAGGTGTTTGTGCATGTGATATACGTATTTCCATTATTTTCCCTGTTTGCACAAAGTTAAGCAGTGTGCGAACAGGAGCCACATTGCTAACATTTGAGAAACACCCCTGCTGCTTAATTGACTCTATGGCAGCAAGTGTAAATACATTGACGCATTTCTTTTTGAGCCCAGATTATACTGGGTTTGAATCCAGGTGCATCTAATACTTTTAAATAAACAGTGATAATGCAATGACATTAATTGTTTATAATACAGATATTGCTGTGTTTTGGCATGCTGTAGCAGGGTTAAGTGGCATTACGCCAAGGTAACCACTGCATTGTACCACCACTCACTGTCACTTGGTATTACTGTGCGATGCCAAAGTCCGCAGAAGCATAGAGGCCAAAAAGTGAATGGATCCATTACTTTTTCTGCTACTTGTGTGTTTTATGCGTGATTCTATTTTTTGATCAGATTATAGGTATTAAAATAGGGTAGATAAGAAAGTCATGAAATGGGGAGCAAGCAGGAGGAAGAACAAAGGGAAAGCAATACAGGAATGTGCAGGAAAAAGGCAGGAAAGAACCATAGCCATCCATTTCTTCAACAGTAAAAAATGATCATTTGTGCAGAATATTAGCTGAATTTGGACTTTCACCTCTAGAGAGAGGGATGATAACAATGTAATCATGTTGTATAACCAATTGGAGTGAATCAAGTGTGTCAAGAAGACGTGTGCAAAATGAAGTGCTATGTATGGGACAATTTTTTTTTTTTTAAGGACAGGTGTCCATTTTTTTTTGTTTATTTTTAATTCAGTAAGAGATGACTGCTGAGTAAGGGATGTACTGTAGGTATGTCTGGGTCAGGTAAGTTGGGTAGGTGACGATGTAAATGCAAACAAACAAGACAAGAGACAGGGATGGAGAAGGACATGAAATGTTGGGGGACACCATGACTGGGGTGAGGGAGAAGACAGCACAGACTCATGCCCATCAAGCTTGGAGATGCTGAGAAGTGAGTCCTCACCCATTGGACCATCATCACTGCCCCCTTACTCTGCTGACAGCTGGAGTGCTTGATGTCTTCTCATCCTACAGACCATGAGGGGAGCAACCTCTCCATCCAGCATAGGCTTACACCAATGGTGCAGTGCACGATCCTACACACCAACCCTGGCATCTCCCGGTGAGTGATGAAATCACTATCTCTGCCACTGCTCCCAGAGGTACCGTTGCATCAGCTTTGGGGCAGTACTACCTGAGGGTGCAGCCAGTGCAGGGGAAACAGAGGTAGTGCTAGCAGGTTGGCTCCCAGACATGCTGGGCATCAGTGCTGGAGCCAGTGGAGTAGGGGCAGGCTGATCCACTGGGGACAGCATACCTGTTTCTGCTGTGCAGCATTTAGTGATGTGGTACACATGAATGACATGAAGACATTATGATGACACATAATAGAAAGTAAAAAAAAAAGAGAGATAAAGGCTGGTGTGAGAGAAAAAGAGATAAAATTAGTATCATCATATGTGACATACAATGCATTAACATAATTATACAAGTCTTTTATCTGAAGTATTACACTATACACCCTAACAGATGCACACTATACTACAAATTGCTGAAAGTAATCATTGAAGTGTACATATATTGCACAGTTGCATGCTCCAATTACACAGATTACAATTTACGGCATAGCATTTGTGCCACTGGTGTACAGTTTTTAATTTAATGTAAATATTCTTAAAGAAATAACAGTATTGTATAGTTGTGAATCGTGGTACTTGAACTCACAGCCGATGACTACAGTCTAATATTTGACTCCTTCAATTGGTTTGTGTTACAGACTAATGCATGCATACTTGCTTTTACAGTCGGAATATGAATGTTCAATTTGAAACAAATGTAACCAAAAAAGCTATCTTTAACTTTTAAAACTACAGTAACACTTCTCTTGTGCTGCATGTGGGTTGGGAGGGTGGCCTAATGGTTAAGGTGTTTGCCTTATAAACACAAGGTGCAGGGCTTGAGTCTCATAAGGGATAATTGGCTAGGCTTAAAATGACTCGCAAGGGCAGTTAGCCTAGTACTACTCTATGAATCTAAATTCTATACATACCACTATCTTCCCGAAGGCTCTTCATTCAAGCAACATGAGTCTGTTTATTTAACTCACATTTGGTGGCAGCTGGGGAAAGAACAGAAGAGCATTATGCATATCAGTATTTCTTATATTTAGCTTTCCAAGTATTACATGTACTTTCTTATTGTCATGCTTGCACAGCTGTGGGATCTCCACAGTCTCAAAATCATTCAATCAATGGTTGAGGATATTCCTTTTTTGCCTATGTAGGTCATTAAAATGATGCCTATACTACTCTCTAGTGTGCAGGATGCCAGTAGGACTGGATACAGCCAGGACTACACTATTCCAAGTCTCAGAGTTATACTAGGAGACAGAATAGTCCCCCCCTGCAGAAGCCTTTGGCTGTGGTGCTTTAACAGGAGTCCAATAACTATCCTGGACTCCTAGACACCACACCTCTGTGTCCTAAACTTGGCACTTTCCTTTCTAATGCCAGTCATGTCTTCCAGCTGAACTAAAGCAATGGAAACTGATGCTTTCCCACCAATTCCATTTATTGCATTTACTGGTAGTACACAAACTTGAGTAATGATGCCAACCACGTTTGCATGATTTTAAGTGGAGTTCAGCAGTGGCAAGCAGGGAGGAATTAATAATTGAAATTGGAAGGTTAATCTGACACTTGACCTTAGTTTGATTGGTGTTCACTGATGTAGCCTGGACATATATATTGCAAATTGGAAGGTAACTGTTAGGTGAGTTAAGTTTGCAGACATGCACTGGGGGCATAAATGTAATGACCTGACACATTTGTTTTTGCCTTTATACACTGAGGAAAATTGATTGTTACACTGTGGGATTCAAACCTAGGCATAAGGGGCAAAACATTTTCTTTCACAGCATTGATTTTCCATCTTTGCCACAGAAAAAGTACTGCTCAAACATAGTCAAGAATTATAAATGAGTACAGGTGACAGTTTAAGCTGTTACACAAAGTGTAACCTGACAAAGTTATTGAATATAGATCCAGTTGTGTATGTGTCTTAAGTAATTGTGAAGGCCATACAAGTCCAGATAGCAGAATTATACTTACAGAAATATATTAGACAGTATACCCTCAGACATACATCTGAAAACACAATAATGGTATCTCATCCCTCATACAAAGTATTCATATCAGCTCCACTATCTAAAGTGTTAGAAATGAGAGTGAATATAATGGGAAGGGGAACAACAGTAAAAGTGCATATAACACCTTGTATTAGAACCCAGGACTATGTGTATGGCAGTCCTATGCTTACACCTGCTGCCACAATAATGCTGAAATAGCACTTGCTTATTTTTCAGTTCATTGCTATTAACTGCATTGTCACAACAGTAAAAACAGGTTGCATACCCTGTATTAGAACCCGGGACCATCTGTACAGCTCTATACTTACATCTGCTGCCACAGGACTAGTTACATGACATTTCCTAATTTCCTAATCATTCTTAAGGTCTCCATGTTAACAGCTGTGCAACACTGCTTAGCAGCATGTTTGCACGGTGCCCAACAGAATTAACTGAATGCATCATGTTTCAGTTATAGGCTGTCTGAGTCCTGTCTGCAGGTGTTCATTGGCTGCAGCTATTGGGGAACCTTGCTAACTGTCGCTCAACGTCCCTAAATGCAGTTTCGAGATGGAAACCAAAAATTGCAATAATGTATTGTTTTTAACCTTTGCCCTTTTACAGATGCCCTTTTTGCAGGTGTTCTGCAGGTGCTCTGTCTGCTTCCTGGGTGGACCACTAGTCTAGTTTGTACACAGCCGCGCTTCATGCAAACGAGATAAGCACATGCAAACCTAACATTTATTTTCCTTCATTTCCCGTGTTTGCAATAAGTCACGCATCGCACAAACACTGTCCCCTTCCACAAAAAGGGAAAAGTAGTTAAAATGAGGAAAAGCAATATATAACATACATACTACAAAATGTTAGTACACATGAAATATTTCTACATTGGTCTGGATTTGAACTCTCACTCCAATGAACCTTCAGAACACAGCAAGGGTGCCTTATCTCTCCTTGACAGACACAACTCATTTTGTCTCACTGGCCATTTGTTGCTTTATACAAATGTTTGCCTGCTTCTCTTTCTTATTCACACACACTAACTGACCTTTTGTGTCATCCTAGGCTTTCTGCTCCCCCACCATAACACCATGTGCAAGTGATGATAACTGTGCCATATCCCTGTTTTATATTTTTGGATTCAGAGATGCATAAGTTTTGTGCCTGCTCAAGGTGCACAACTGACTTACTGCTTAGAATATCTGCATTTGTGATGTTGAATTGGGAATTGTACTTTTGACTTATATTGGTCATAGAAAGTCAGACAGTTGATAGCATCAACATTTTTCCATCTTTATTTTAATGATCTTGAGAGGGTTGTGAAGTCTGAAACTGAAATGTGTCTCATTACTTTCTAATTTCTCTGTTTAATGATTTTCCAGTACAAATGTATGGTGCTAAACTGAGGGCATGCAGTAACCATCGCTACTTTTGAGAGGTATGACTGTGTGAATCTTTGATGCTGTCACATCTCCCACCTTTTACTTGCTTACAATACCAAGTAACAACATGCAAGGATATGCCAGTCAATACACTCCAGGTTCAACACTTACCTTGTAAATGCAGCATTTGCAACAGTTTTACTTCTGGGCTGACCCTGTCTGATGATATCAGTGCACAGCCATTACATGGGTAGGTAAAGGTTGTGAGCATTGTCTGGCATCAATGTTACTATATGTATGTGTGTAGGAAGAAGGTTTTAGGCCCTTAGGTGGTGAGTGAGGGTGCTATGAGTTGTCTCTTAGCCAATGCAAGGACATATTGAACATAAAGCAAGAAGAATATGAATCAAGTGCCAAAATGTCACACTAACTCAAATAAAAAGCACTTGAAGGAAATAAGGCTGCAGGCTGTAGTTCGAAGAGTTTATTGAGGTACCAATAAAGAACATAAATGCCAAAAACACTCCACACTGCATTTTCGTTTTCAGATAACTTCATCAGATAACATTAAACACTCCATACTAAGCCCTTAAATACCATTAACATAATTAACTAATCACCTTATTAGCTAACAATTAAATACTATCAGCTGCTCTCTTAAGGATAATAATTGCAACAATATTCTACAAAGCTACAAGAAATAACATGTAGGTTAGAAGCTTTTACATCCAAATGTTATGTTACTAATCCATCACTGTATTATAATTTATAAACAGGGACATATTCCCTTCAAGTGCTTTTTATTTGACATATTGAACATACCTATGTCTGCCGACACCCACAGAAGCTTCTGCTTCCCCCTCTGACTCCTCACCTGCATGTGGCTGTGGTGACCTTGTAATTTGTGGTGGAATGTGTGCCCCTTCCCCTTGTTGATCCTGCTGAAGCTGTTTTCTCAGGATGGTGTTGTGTGGCATGGCACATACTGTGAATATTTCAATAATGTCCACGGACTGTATTGCAGGGCTCCCCCAGATGTATATAGGCACCGGAACCTCAACTTCAGCAGCCCAAACACTTGCTCTATGATATTTCTGGTTTGAGCGTGTGTCTCATTATGGTGTTCATCAGCAGGTGTGTGTGCATTTCATGGGTGTCATCAGCTACGGTTCCAGTGCATAGCCTGCATCCCCCAGTAAATGACTCTGTGGGATATCCCTTCTAGTGAACATCTGATACAGTTTGGAGGTGTGCCAGATATGTGAGTCGTGGTAACTGCCTGGGTTGCTAGCACACACATTCAAGATGATTCCCTTGGTGTTACACATGACTTGGCAGTTAATAGAGTGGGAGCCCCTTCTGTTAATGTAGAGCCTTCCCTGTTCCCCGGATGGTGCCTTAATTGCTACATGTGTGCAATCTATGGCACCCAGTTCTTCAGAGTAGTATGCTACAGGGTAGATCTTCTGCATATTTCTGGTCCTATCCTCAGGAGTACAGGGAAAATGCAGCATGTCCTCTGTTGTTCTCTGAAAGGAACCTGTAGCTAATATTCGAAGTGCTACACATACCTTTGTCTCCACTGGGATGGGTTCTCCTTGGTTTGCCCTTGTTCTGAGTTGAGGAGGACAGATGTTGCAAAGTTCCTGTAGTGTGTCTCTATCCACCCTGTAGCACTCTACAATTGCCACCGTCATGTAGGTTGTGATAAGTTACCAGGGGCCTGAAAACTCTTCTCCTTCTTGGTCTTGGTCTATTAGCAGCAGCAACAACATAGACTTCAGCCTGTTTATATACACATGAATTAAAGCAACAGCAGCCCCTGACATTCTTTCTGTGTAGACTCCTTTCCATGGCTGCATTCCAATAGGTTTTGGAATTCGCAGGGAAAACCAGCTCTGTGTCAATATGGTTGCTTTATAGCTCATTGAATAGCTCCTCCATCTTGCATTGGTTGATTAATATACAGTTCAGCTGCTTATGCTGAAATTTGCATTCCACAGTGTTTGCCTTGTTTGCAAGGCTGTGCGTGGATTTACACACCATGCAAAAACCGCTTATTGAATCCAACACAGTGCGCTACCATGTGCACATCATGCAGCGATGTGCACATGGTGTAAACGTACCATGTAGGCTTTATTGAATCTGGAGAATGTCTTTTTAATTAACTTATCAACAAAGTGGTTCATACAACAATTCTATATTCATTTTTGTAACGGAATGCAGCATTGTTCATTTAGCAGCAAAGGGACTCCTATAAATACATTTATAGCAAAAGTATAGACAAGTTCTGTAAACAATAAGGGAGCAACTTCTAATCCAGTTAAATAACTCAACAGTAAAGCAGAAAACTACACTAGTACTAACTTATTATAATAGGAGAGTGCAGTTTTCCTCACTTAGTAGCAAATGTGGCTTTATCCAGAGAAGTAAATAAGGTAGAAAGAAGATGGTGGCTGCCTTGGGTGTAAGCTGTTGGGGGAGAAATTAACAGAAGCATATAGTGTGGAAGTCCAGTACCTGTATTGATTTATGAGGTTAGAGATTCACATATCATTGCTGATACTGCATTTGTGGTCACAACTAAAGTGTTGAGATGACTGTATAATAACTGTAAAGCAAATTTTCAACATTTTTCCCTCACTTTTGAGTTCAGAGGGTGCCAGTTTGGGGATCTTCACAGGGTGCCAGATCAGCTTGCTATGATTCTAGCCCTAGTAATCGCTTTAGCGGCAAAATATAACAAAGTTCAACTACTCTGTAAAAAAAGCAGCATATTATAAGTAAAGCAGTCAAAACATATTATTAGCAAAAACAAGCTGCAATCCTTATGACACAGAGAGTGGAGAGAACCTGATAGGCATTACTTAGTAGAATTTTATACACATTAAATTTTCACATGTTAAAAAGAAGGTACACATGTTTTTATCCCATATTTAATACAAAGTGGCCAACCTGGTGGACATGGGCATCCTGAGGCAATATAGCAATTGTCTCATGTATACTGACAACCACTTAATCCAGAAACAAAGAAACACAGTACGTGAGAGAAGTAGTTACACTGTGAAAATTGAGCCATGACCCTCATATACAAAAAAATCAGATAAAACCAAGTTGTCAGAACAAGCACAACTTTTGCTTCACTAAATAATGTCTCGACACATAAACCCTCATATGCGGAGGTACTCACACGTAACTTACCAAAACCTCATAGGTCTCCCATACACTTCCCTCAGAAATCACATGCAAACAAAACCAAGTCAACACCAACCACTACATATGAAACTACATATCACAATGTCTTCACAAGCAAACCCCTAAGGCAAAGCACCACACATTCAAACATCTTGGTCATAGGTGACTCCATTGTGAGACACAGATGCCCCCTCATGAAGCTGAATAAGACAGGGTTAGAGTCAGTTGCCTGTCAGGGGCCAGACTTTGCCAGATCACACAGGCACTCAGGTTACTCAACCACAAGTACATACATACAACTTTGTCATAGTCCATGTGGGTGTAAATGACCTGAGAAATACTTCCGTGGACTATATGAAGATAGACATGATGGACCTCTCTGAATATGTGTTACAAGCTGGTATGAGCCTTACATTGAGCAGCATTCTACCTTCACCAAAAATGATACACAATACAACAGAAAATTATTGACTTCAATATTTGGCTTAGCTACTGGTGTCATTTGAAAGGGATTCAGTATTTATCAGTCTAGGGCAACATGATTGACATCATTTGCCAGAGATGGTCTGCTACTGTCACCACTAGGCTTTTGATTACTCTCCAAGGCATTAGCCACCCTCATAGCGCCTTTTTTAAGCAGTGCCAAATGAATGGACTTACCGACATAACAAAATCTTCTAATGCCCAGGAAACTACTGACCCATAAGTCTGACTAGCCTTATATGCCACAGTATGGAAAGGACAATCATGGACCTGATTAAAACAACATAGGAAACCTCCAGATTCCCAACCCACTTTGGCTTTGTCAAAGGCAGGTCCTGCCTGATCAGTCTGATGTATTTCTTTGAAAAGGTCAACAAGGCCATGGATGAGGGCAAGACAGCGCATACTACCTACTTTGACCTAGCTAAGGCATTTGATCTGAAGAAGTTCTAGCAACTAGCAGGACAAAAAGTGCTTAATAAAAATACAACTTTCTTACTATTTCGTGGATTTTATTTTGTGGATTTTGGATTATTATTACTGCTGTGTGGACTTAGTCCTGGGACCTCGTAGCTGTTCTGTTTTAATAGGTGAACAGTCATGTTTTCCTGTTACTTTGTGAAACTTAGAAAGTTGATAGAATAACAGGTTTTGTATTAGCATGAATTTTCTGAAGGATATGAAGTCTAAAACTCAAACATCTGTCATTATTTTCTAACTTCAGACTTCAATGATTTGCCATAATTTTCCAGAAAACCACACTTTTATGAAAAACGGACCACAAATATGAGGCCAAAATCTGGACCGTCTGTAAAAATATGTACATTTGAGAGGTATGGATCCCTCTTATTTGGGATATATTTCTCAGATGTTAAGGCAAATGTATATGACCTTAGGCTGACCAAATCTGCTGATAACTGTAACTGGGGGACAATCGCTGACACCCCAAATGATGTTGATTTGATGTAGAACTAGTGACTGGTGTCAGAGCCATGGCCTCAAACTAAATGTGAAGAAGTGCATAATAATATCCTTTGGGAAATAAAATACCCCTGCGAACTATGACATTGATAGCACCCTCTAAGAGTGGACCCAGTAGTGAGAGATCTTGGTACTTGGATAAATAGTAATCTGAACTTTGACCACCATGCATCCACGGTGGTGATAAAATCCTTCTATGTGGTTCAGCTTATAAGTAAGGGCATGGCATCCAGATCTAAGGATGTTATAGTACCACTGTACAACCAATAATTGCGTACAATGGGCGCTTTGACATGCACCTCGCCAGACACCTGCTTCAGCTGGAGCATCCTCAGAGATTTCTCACTAAAAATATATGGGGGGGTATAACCAACATGTCATACACAGACCAATTAAAAGCCCTATCACTGTATTCAGTTTTCTACTGATTACTGAAGGGTGATCTGTGCCTGACCTAGAAAGCAATCTCTGACCCAGCCCTGATGGAAATATTGTATATTCACAAAATTAACTGCATGAGAGTTACCCACTCCAAAGATCTAAGCCTGATCTCTGACATGAATAGATCATGCTGGAGAGACAGATATGTGTCCCAGAGCTTACCCTTCCTCTGGAATAGGCTTCCTATTCATGTGAAGCAGAGCCCTTCCCTGAACATCTTCAAGCATAATCTGGACCAATGGATGGGAAATCACAAATTTACTCCTGGGGTGGCACCCATGTCCCTTATGGACAAAGGCTGCCTGTAAAAATTGTCAAAACCCTGCTTACCAACCCTTGTTGTCTTTCTTATAGGCATAGCAAATTGGGTAAAATCTAGATAAAACTGGTGAGGTTTGTAAGTACTCGAGCTGTTAGTCTAGTGATTTCCTATGAACCTATGAACAAGTAATACATGGACTTGAAATCAGTTTCCAAAGCTGCAGTAATTAAATATCTCCAAAAGTACTCATCTTAAGACTGCCTGAGTTAAAGTTTAAGTCGGTGATCCATTCACAGAAGTAGCTCAAGAGCAGTGAACACCATCATCAACAGAATATGCAGCTCTGTGTAGGCATTGTCTTCCATATGCTTACCTATGTCTCTTTGAAGAACACTAATTTGATAATGGTTTTCTGAAAAATACATTCCAAAACATGTCAACTGAAAACAATAAAAAAGCAAAATAAATAAATAAATAAAATAATTGTATACATATATATCTATATATATATAGATAGATGCATATATATACAATGGATATAAAACATTTACACACCCATGGTAAAATGCCAGGCTTTTGTGACATAAAAAAATGAAACCATAGTAAATCATTTCAAAACTTTTCCCACCTTTAATGTAACCTATAACCTGTACAATTCAATTGAAAAGCAAACAAATCTTTTAGGGGAAAAAAATATAAAAAAACGTACAATACGCTGGTTGCCTAAGTGTGTACACACTTAAACTAATACTTATGTGTACACACCCTTAAACTAATACTTTGTCTAAGAACCTTGACTTGGCAATATTTGCCCACTCTTCCTTGAAAAGCACTCCAAATCTATCAGATTGTGAGGGCATCTCTTGTGCACAGACCTCTTCAGGTCACCCTACAGATTTTCTATTGGATTTAGGTCTGGGTTCTAGCTGGGCCATTCCAAAACTTTAATTTTCTTCTGGTGAAGCCATTCTTTTGTTGATTTGGATGTATGTTTGGGGTCATTGTCGTGTTGAAAGGTGAAATTCTTCCTCAACTTCAGCTTTCTAGCAGATGCCTGAAGGTTTTGGGCCAAAAGTGACTGGTATTTGGAACTGTTCATAATTACCTCCACCTTGACTAAAGCCCAAGTTCCAGCTGAAGAAAAGCAACCCCTAAAGCATGATACGGCCACCACCATGCTTCACCATGAGGATGGTGTTCTTTTGGTGATGCGAAGTGTTGTTTTTACGCCAAACATACCTTTTGGAATTGTAGCCAAAAAGTTCAACCTTGGTCTCATTAGACTTTAACACATTCTCCCACATGTTTTTGGGAGACTTGATGTATTGTTTTGCAAATGTTAGTGGGCCTGGATGTTTTTCTGTGTAAGAAAAGGCTTCTGTCTTGCAACCCTACCCCATTGTCAAGTCATATGACGAATATATGAGATTGTGTCACATGTTCAGAGATTCATAGGTTCATAGGTAGGTACTAAGCTATTGGCCCTAGGGCCTATATAAGCCTAGACCAAATGGTATTCTGGCTTTTGCCACCCAAGAAAATTATTTTCCTGTGCCCCTGTCAAGCAGAGCCACAGAAGTGATCCCCGGGGTGAATATCTCCCATCCAATCATCAAGATTTTTCTTGAAGAGTGCTAATGAGGAGCTTTGTTTGATATAGATAGGTAGTTGTTCCAGAGTATGGGAAGTCTCTGAGACAGGAATCTATCCCTCCAGCATGTTGCTGTAGGTTTCTTGGCAGCCTCCCTGACCAGTTTTTGTCTTGTTCTTTCATGAGTTTGGATGAATGTCCAGTTCTTTTCAATGTCACTTTTGTCACATATTTTTTCCACTTTTTAGGTTCATAGGTTCATACTAGGCTATCTGCCCTAGGGCATTTATAAGCTTAGCCAGAATGTGTTTGGCTTTTGCCACCCATTTAAAATTTATTTTGCTATGCCCTTTTTCGAGGTTAGTATACTGTGCCTCTGTCTAACAGTGACACAGAAGTGATACCCGGGGTAAACCTACGATCTCCCATCCACTCATCAAGATTCCTCTTGAAGAGAGTCAATGAGGGACTCTGCCTAACCTGGACTGGGATTTTATTCCAGAGTGAAGGGAGCCTCTGGGTTATGAATCTGTCCCTCCAGCATGTCCTATTTATTTCAGTGCTGAGGTTCAAGTCTTTCGAGCGCGTAGCTTGATGGGATTTGGATTTTCTGAGGTGCAGCATATCCATTAATTCTGGGTTGGAAATGGCTTTATACGTCAGGCACAGATCGCCTCTGAACAGGCGGTATGCCACTGAGTAGAGCTGGAGTTTCTTTAACCGGGCAGCATATGGCATCTGTTTGAGCCCTTTGATCCTCTTGGTGAGGTACTTTTGGGGTCTTTCCAGTTGCTGCAGATGTCTGGTAAGGTACATCCCAAAAGCGGCATTGTACTCAATTATGGGCCTGATGAGGGATGAGTAAAGAGGCACGATGACCTCCCCTGATCTAGATGTGAATCCCTTCATGATTAGGTGGGCTATATAAAATGTTTTTCTAACCACTTTGGCCACATGGTTGTCAAATGAGAGATTGCTATCAACTTGGGTCCCCAGGTCCCTAATTACTTCTTCTGTACTTAATGGATTACCACCTATGTGGTAATTTTTGGGCACATTGTTTTTGCCGAAGGGGATGACTATACACTTTTTGACATTTAGCTTGAGGCCATGGCTCTGGCACCAGTTGTCTGTTTCTATGAGGCCCTTTTGGAGGATGCTTGTGTCGGCTGGAGAGTCGATTATGGCACCCAGTTTGCAGTCATCTGCGAACTTGGTCAGCCACAGTCCTTCCGTGTTGGCCTGTACCTCCAAGAAATATATACCGAATAAGAGAGGTCCCAGGACTGAGCCTTGTGGGACACCACTTGTAACTGGTTTGGAGTCTGACATGGCTCCAGCAATTCTAACCATGTGGGTTCTGTCCTTGAGCCAGTTTGCAATCCATCTAGTGACATAGGGGTTTATATTTAAGCTGGTGAGCTTATCTATAATGCCCGAGTGGGGTATTGTATCGAAGGCTTTTGCGAGGTCCAGGTAGGCTGTGTGGACCACCTTCCCCTGATCAATGGCCTTGGTGACTGTTTCAAAGAAATCAACCAGGTTTAAGAGGCAGGATCTGCCCTTAACAAAGCCAAACTGGGTAGGATCCAGTGTTTGTAGGTCCCCAATATCTTTATTTATGAGGTCCATGATGATCCTTTCCATACCTTTGCAGACCAAGCTAGTCAGGCTTATGGGGCGATAGTTTCCAGGATCCGTTGAGGCACCACCTTTATGGAGAGGGACCACTGTTGCTGTACGCCACTCTTTGGGCACATATCCTGTAGTAAGGCTGAGATTGAAAAGTACTTTTATGTTTGAGTTTAGCTCTTCTTGGAGTTCATGTAGGACGCAGCCCGGGACACCGTCTGGTCCCATTGATGCTGTGTTTTTTGCTTTGGAGAGGGCGGCTCTTACCTGAGCATCTGAGATGTCAGGGGGGCAGCACTCTGCTGGGATAGATATTTGCCCTTTTGGTGGAGAGGGGGGGGGGAGTTTGTGCTGAACCTGTCAGCTAGGATGTTGGCAATGTCTGTGGGTTCAGTGTATTTTTTGTCATTTTGGACTAATTCTGAGCAGATCTGGGAATTACCACCCAGGTTCCTAACATAACTAAAGATAGCCTTGTGATTATCCTTAGTGTCCTGTGCAATTTTTCTCTCGAAGCTGACAATTTTATGTCTGCCCTTAGTTTTTTGCTAATACTGATCAGTGATGCCTTCCCTTTTTGGGATTTTGCTCTATCATTTAGTAGCTTCCTCCTTCTATTGTATAGTTTGTTTATGGCTGGTTTCCACCAGACAGGACGTCTGCCTTTGGAGGATTGGGGTCTTTGTTTTATTTGGAATCGCATGATCCATGCATTCCTGAAGGTGTTCATAGAATGCGTTTATAAAGGATTCTGCGGTCTGGGCCGTGTTTTCCACAGGCCCGGGGGCTTTGAAGGATTCCACCTCAGTTTTTAGGAGTGTGAAATTTGCTTTAGAGAAGTTTTTCACTGTGGTTTTCTGGGCAGGGGGTGGGGTCGGGATGTGAATATCCAGTGAGATTAGTTTATGGTCTGATCTTACCAGTGAGGGATACACTTCTGGTCTGGAGCATAGAGTCTCCATGTTGGTGATGATCAGGTCCAGTATGTTTTCCCCTCTTGTGGGAGTGGTAACAAGTTGTTCCATAGCATTTGAGTTTATAAATTCTAGGAACCTTTGGGCTAGGGTGTTGGAGCTAGAGTAATGCTCCCAGTCTATGTTTGGGTAGTTGAAGTCGCCCAATATAATGGTGTTTGGAGAGACCTTCATATTTTCCAGTGTTCTCAGGAAGGCTGAGTGGGGTTCCTGGGTTTGGGAGGGTGGTCTGTAGCAGGCTATAAACTGGAAGGCAGTTTTACCCACTGTTAGTTGCACATGGATAGTCTCTGATGCTTCGTGCTTTGCCACCAACCTGGAGGTGTGGGTATCTTTGATGAATATCGATACTCCCCCTCCTTTTGTGGTTTGGTCCAAGTTTTGGGGCCGAAAAGCATGGTATGAGGTATAACCTGGTAGTGCTGGGGTGCTCTCGGGAGCCCTGAACCAGGTTTCTGTTACTGCACAGATATCGATGTTCTCCATGCTAAGGAAAGTTTTGAGTGCGTGCATCTTGAGGTTTAGACTTCTGGTGTTGAGTAGCATTACTCTTAGTTTCTTATCCCTTGTGATACCTATGGAGGTGGGTTTGTCTTTTGAGCCTTGCCTAAAAAAGGCACTATGGGGGTAGCAAGAGCCTTTGCCAATATCGGAAAGCCCAGGGGTGACAGGTGCAAGCCGTCCCTAGCGAAGCATCGTGGCTTGTCGAGCATATCATCCCAAGCTGACAGGCATTGGATCCCCTTTGAATGACACCAGTACTTAAGCCAATTGTTGAAATTGATCATCTTGTCTTCATATTGTGGCATCATTCTTGGTGAGGGTAAGATGCTACTCAAGGTCAGGGTCATACCGGCCTGGGCTACATGCTCAGAGAGCTCCTTTATGTCTCTTTTCATGTAGTCCAGGGAGGTACGTCTCAGGTCATTCACACCAGCATGGACAATGACTGAGTCATATTTGTACTTGCCTTGGAGTGACCTGAGTGCTTGTGTTATGTGGCGGATCCTAGCGCCTGACAGGCTGCTCACCGTGACCCTCTCCTTGTTCAGCCTGGTGAGCGGGACGTCAGTGTGCCTGACGATAGAGTCACCTATTACAAGTGTATCAGGTGTGTTGTTTAGTCTTAAGGGCTGTGACTGTTTGGCACACTGGCTTTGTGAGATATGTGTTGCACGTGTTTTGTTTTGGGGTAGCGGCTGCTTGGGTGTCTGCTTTGTAGGTCTCTGCTGCTTCAGCAGATCTTTATTTAGAGCCTCCGAGTATGTTTTTGTGTGATTATGTGTTTGGTTTGCTGTCGTGGTAGGTCTATGTGAGACTGGAATTGTAGTGAGTGTGGTTTCCTTCTCCTCCTGACTGGTTATGCCAGTACTGAGTTGAAAGAGCTTAGCCTCCAGTTTGGCTATATGGTTGCATCTCTCACATGTGTTGGAATTTGTTGGGAGGAGGAAAGGGCTGTCTGTGTACATGTGGCAGTTGTAACATTGCCTCAAGATTCCCAGATTCACCAGCTGGACCGGAGAGGAGATTGACAGCTGACCTTTTGACATGCTAGAATAATATTGGGAATTCCTTAATAATTGAAAACCAGGGCCAGTGGGGAGTGAGTGTGTAGTGCTTTTAATTTTTAGTGCTGACTTATATAATTGCTTTAGTGAGCAAGTGCCAGGTAACTTAAGTGCAATGTGTTACAGGTAACTTAAATGCAAAAACGACAAACAGTAACTTTCTTTCAAGTGAAACAAGGAAATAAGTACAGTAAGCAATGCAGATATCACTAGTGATCCACAGAAGCGCTGAGAAGCCGCGTATTAGGTGGAATTAGCGTTCCAGGGAAATAACAAGCAAACAAACAACAAGCATATAAACAAAGCTAGATTCAGCAGGCCTGGATCTAGTCTATGCTATAACAAACAAGGTGTACCAATTCAGTAAGATACAGTTCAAATATTCAGGCACTATAAACCTTTAACCAGAAATTCCCAGCTCAGAAGGGCAGAGTCCAGCCTCTTCTCCCACAAGAGTGCAGACCACAAACCTTCTTAATGTAAAATAACTGGCCTGA